>NC_088214.1:39186590-39426590 GCF_036934945.1 Oncorhynchus masou masou | reverse complement strand
AATAAGACAGACAGACAGACAGACAGACGGAGAGAAAATAAGACAGACAGACAGACAGACAGACAGACGGAGAGAAAATAAGACAGACAGACAGACAGACAGACAGACGGAGAGAAAATAAGACAGACAGACAGACAGACAGACAGACGGAGAGAAAATAAGACAGACAGACAGACAGACAGACGGAGAGAAAATAAGACAGACAGACAGACAGACAGACGGAGAGAAAATAAGACAGACAGACAGACAGACAGACGGAGAGAAAATAAGACAGACAGACAGACACAGACAGACAGACAGACAATAAGACAGACAGACAGACAGACAGACAGACAGACGGAGAGAAAATAAGATAGACAGACAGACAGACGGAGAGAAAATAAGACAGACAGACAGACAGACAGACAGACAGACAGACAGACAGACAGACAGACAGACAGAGAGAAAATAAGACAGACAGACAGACAGACAGGAGAGAAAATAAGACAGACAGACAGACAGACAGACAGACAGACAATAAGACAGACAGACAGACAGACAGACAATAAGACAGACAGACAGACAGACAGACGGAGAGAAAATAAGACAGACAGACAGACAGACGGAGAGAAAATAAGACAGACAGACAGACAGACAGACGGAGAGAAAATAAGACAGACAGACAGACAGACAGACGGAGAGAAAATAAGACATACAGACACAGACAGACAGACAGACAGACACAGACAGACAGACAGACAGACAGACAGACAGACAGACAGACAGACGGAGAGAAAATAAGACAGACAGACAGACAGACGGAGAGAAAATAAGACAGACAGACAGACGGAGAGAAAATAAGACAGACAGACAGACAGAGAAAATAAGACAGACAGACAGACAGAGAAAATAAGACAGACAGACAGAGAAAATAAGACAGACAGACAGACAGAGAAAATAAGACAGACAGACAGACAGAGAAAATAAGACAGACAGACAGACAGACAGACAGAGAAAATAAGACAGACAGACAGACAGAGAAAATAAGACAGACAGACGGAGAGAAAATAAGACAGACAGACAGACAGACAGACAGACAGACGGAGAGAAAATAAGACAGACAGACAGACAGACAGACAGACGGAGAGAAAATAAGACAGACAGACAGACAGACAGACAGACAGACAGACAGACGGAGAGAAAATAAGACAGACAGACAGACGGAGAGAAAATAAGACAGACAGACGGAGAGAAAATAAGACAGACAGACAGACAGACAGACAGACAGACAGACAGACAGACAGACGGAGAGAAAATAAGACAGACAGACAGACAGACAGACAGACGGAGAGAAAATAAGACAGACAGACAGACGGAGAGAAAATAAGACAGACAGACAGAGAAAATAAGACAGACAGACAGACAGACAGAGAAAATAAGACAGACAGACAGACAGACAGAGAAAATAAGACAGACAGACAGACAGAGAAAATAAGACAGACAGACGGAGAGAAAATAAGACAGACAGACAGACAGACAGACAGACAGACGGAGAGAAAATAAGACAGACAGACAGACAGACAGACAGACAGACAGACGGAGAGAAAATAAGACAGACAGACAGACGGAGAGAAAATAAGACAGACAGACAGACAGACAGACAGACAGACAGACAGACGGAGAGAAAATAAGACAGACAGACAGACAGACAGACAGACGGAGAGAAAATAAGACAGACAGACAGACAGACAGACGGAGAGAAAATAAGACAGACAGACAGACAGACAGACGGAGAGAAAATAAGACAGACAGACAGACAGACGGAGAGAAAATAAGACAGACAGACAGACGGAGAGAAAATAAGACAGACAGACAGACGGAGAGAAAATAAGACAGACAGACAGACGGAGAGAAAATAAGACAGACAGACAGACAGACAATAAGACAGACAGACAATAAGACAGACAGACAGACAGACAGACAGACAGACAGACAGACAGACAGACAGACGGAGAGAAAATAAGACAGACAGACAGACAGACAGACAGAGACAGACAGACAGACAGACAGACAGACAGACAGACAGACAGACAGACGGAGAGAAAATAAGACAGACAGACAGACAGACAGACAGACAGACAGACAGACAGACAGACAATAAGACAGACAGACAGAGAAAATAAGACAGACAGACAGACAGACAGACAGACGGAGAGAAAATAAGACAGACAGACGGAGAGAAAATAAGACAGACAGACAGAGAAAATAAGACAGACAGACAGACAGACAGAGAAAATAAGACAGACAGACAGACAGACAGACAGAGAAAATAAGACAGACAGACAGACAGAGAAAATAAGACAGACAGACAGACAGACAGAGAAAATAAGACAGACAGACAGACAGACGGAGAGAAAATAAGACAGACAGACAGACAGACGGAGAGAAAATAAGACAGACAGACGGAGAGAAAATAAGACAGACAGACAGAGAAAATAAGACAGACAGACAGAGAAAATAAGACAGACAGAGAAAATAAGACAGACAGACAGACAGACAGACAGACAGACAGACAGACAGACAGAGAGAAAATAAGACAGACAGACAGACAGAAAGACAGACAGACAGACAGACAGACAGACAGACAGACAGAGAAAATAAGACAGACAGACAGACAGACAGAGAAAATAAGACAGACAGACAGACAGACGGAGAGAAAGACAGACAGACAGACAGACGGAGAGAAAATAAGACAGACAGACAGACGGAGAGAAAATAAGACAGACAGACAGAGAAAATAAGACAGACAGACAGAGAAAATAAGACAGACAGACAGAGAAAATAAGACAGACAGACAGAGAAAATAAGACAGACAGACAGACGGAGAGAAAATAAGACAGACAGACAGACAGACAGACAGACAGACAGACAGACAGACAGACAGACAGACAGAGAGAAAATAAGACAGACAGACAGACAGAAAGACAGACAGACAGACAGACAGACAGACAGACAGACAGACGGAGAGAAAATAAGAGACAGACAGACAGACAGACAGACAGACAGACAGACGGAGAGAAAATAAGAGACAGACAGACAGACAGACAGACAGACAGACAGACAGACAGAGAGAAAATAAGACAGACAGACGGAGAAAATAAGACAGACAGACAGAGAGAAAATAAGACAGACAGATAGACAGACAGAGACAGACAGACAGACAAAGAGAAAATAAGACAGACAGACAGACAGACAGACAGACGGAGAGAAAATAAGAGACAGACAGACAGACAGACAGACAGACAGACAGACAGACAGACAGAAAATAAGACAGACAGACAGACAGACGGAGAGAAAATAAGACAGACAGACAGACAGACAGACAGACGGAGAGAAAATAAGAGACAGACAGGCAGACAGACAGACAGACAGACAGACAGACAGACAGACAGACAGACAGACAGACAGACAGACAGACAGACAGACAGACAGACAGACAGACAGACGGAGAGAAAATAAGACAGACAGACGGAGAGAAAATAAGACAGACAGACAGACAGACAGACGGAGAGAAAATAAGAGACAGACAGACAGACAGACAGACAGACGGAGAGAAAATAAGACAGACAGACAGAGACAGACGGAGAGAAAATAAGACAGACAGACAGAGACAGACAGACGGAGAGAAAATAAGACAGACAGACAGAGACAGACGGAGAGAAAATAAGACAGACAGAGACAGACAGACGGAGAGAAAATAAGACAGACAGAGACAGACAGACGGAGAGAAAATAAGACAGACAGACAGACGGAGAGAAAATAAGACAGACAGACAGACGGAGAGAAAATAAGACAGACAGACAGACGGAGAGAAAATAAGACAGACAGACAGACGGAGAGAAAATAAGACAGACAGACAGACGGAGAGAAAATAAGACAGACAGACAGACGGAGAGAAAATAAGACAGACAGACAGACGGAGAGAAAATAAGACAGACAGACAGACAGACAGACAGACAGACAGACAGACAGACAGACAGACAGACAGACGCTCCATCTCCAGCACGTCCTTGATATGGTTCCGGTTGCCGTGAATCACGAGTATATGGGCAAGGTTACTAACTAGTGGTGTTACAGCCTTCGGATAGCTTGTCTGACTGCATGCCAACGTGTGACAATGAGATTAGAGCAGCTCAGCCCTCCCAGGGGGTCCTGGGGAACTCATGTCACTGTCCAACTGACAAGAACTGTATTGAAGACTGCAGATTTTTCCTAAAGCATTCTATAGCAGACAACACATGGTGTGCGTTTGCCTAGTTATTGGCAAAAGATCTGATCTGACTGGTGAAAAGACCAATTAGTGGAAAAATATCAGAATTGAGCTGCCTGTGTGTGGGCAGAGTAGAGTAGGATACATGAAAACATCTGTGTGTGTTGGGGTAATTTATCTCTTTAAGAACACCACACCACTGGGCCCCACACACTGTACTGTAAAACAAGTGGGCTATTATTCTTAACAGTATTTCATACCAGCAAAAATAATGTTGAAAATGTAACCAATGTACCAAAAACACACACAGTCCATAGGGGAGGAGAAACATTGAAAATGAGACAGCACCACAAACCTATAACTGGAGAACGCAAACGGCCTGCCCCGTTAAAAGGGCCACATGAACACGCTTTCGGACACGTTACTGACACACCTGACATATATCCGGGATCGGCACACAGCATGTCCTTGACTGTGGTAAGGCGAGAACTGTGTGTGCTCATGTGGGAGAGAGAGGAGACAGTTTGTAGAGCATGGCACTTGCAACGGCATGATAGTGGGTTCCATTCCCAGGACCACCCATATGTAAAATGTATGCATGCATGACTAAATCACTTTGGATAAAAGCATCTGCTAAAATGGCATATATTATTACAGTGAGAGCGTGAACAAAAACACTGAATATGAGCTCAAATGGGGAAGGATGAAGGGAGAGGTGTGTGCAAAAAGAGCAAGAAGGAACAGAAAAGTAGAGAATTTAAGAGAGAAAATAGTGTGAGGGACAGAGAGCGAGACCGTTGGTTGGGGGGAACGTGGCACCCAGATTAAAATAACACTCCCCCTGCCACCACCCACAAGGGCTCCTTCCTCTTACTTCTCTGCCGTCAGTCTGGGCCCCCCAGGCCCTCTCAACATTGAGAGACACTTACAAGAAGCACACTCGCTGCTATTCTTGGCCGGCCTCACACTCCTCCCCCCATTTACCCAAAGACTGTTGGTCTATCAGAGAAAAGAAGATCATAGCTGCTAAGTAGGGAGCATTCACAAATTTCCTGTACACACCTCTCAGGCAGTCCTCTTTAAACAGCAACAGTGAGCAGCAGACACCTGTTTGGGTGCATGGCTGGCCTGTATCTCATCTGAGTGGGAGCAAGGAACAGAGGAGCTCTTGTGTAGCCAAGCAGAGCTTGAGGGACTGACTTACCTCATCAGCTGAGCTGGCTCTGGAAACTCCACTGTCATGCAGACATTTCTGCCAAAGAGAGAACAAAACCCGCTGCTCTCAGATATGCGTCGCTTTTGCGTGGGCAACACGCCTGTTTTCGCAGGAAATGGCCAACCAATCAACATCACTTTGTCGGTTTGCGTGTGTAGGAGTATGTGGTTGAGTGGTTGTGTACACACAGTACAAAGTGCAATGTGTGTGTGCAACTATGTTTTGGTCTTAATGCTACAAAGCCACAAAAGCCAAAACACCACCATGTATAGAAAAATTGCACCAGCAGTCTCAGTCAGAGAACACTGGACAACCTGTGACCCCGAATGACATCCTCCTTGGCTAACCCTATTAAAATGAATAAATACCCTCCATTGAAAACAGGATCTCACTTGCACATTCCTTCCACCAAGCAAAGCAAGTCAGACTGATTTCATTTCCTGTCTGCATTGCTGAGATGCTTTGGACATTGGACAGAATTTGGACTGGAAACGGAATGAACACGGCTTTGACAGCGAGGGTGAATCTCAATGGTCATCTTTGCATCGTTCCTTTATCTGAATTTGCAGACCAAGAAAACTTAGCCCAGACTCTAGATTCAGACTACATTTGACAGAAGAACAACTTTCTTGCAACACACACACACATCCTAACTAACAAAGATTTGCACCAAGCGCTCATAATGTACACACATCCAATGTCTTACCTCCTAGGTGATGGTAGGCTGAAGACCAAAAGTAGAAAGGTTCCCTCCGTCTATCCGTAGACCCCCTCTCCCTCTCTGAGGACGAGCCTACCCTCAGGGACAGTAGGGTGTACGGATGGGTAGGAAGGTCAGAGGTCACTCACGGACTGGATGGCGGCAGGCCCCGGTCCGTGGCGAGGCGCAGCCCCGGCTGAGAGTCCATTATGTTGCTGTGGGATGGTGCGGAAAGGTCAGCGGGTTACATGGTCTCGCACGTCCCCGTCCATGGGAAACCACACACAGTCTATTTCAGGAAACTGCCCGAGAGAAAAAAGCACACCCTCAGAATCAATACCATTGCATAACAATTAGTGTCAATATATGGTCATATTTACTAGAAGTTGTAATCAAGGTTGGTCCTACTTGACAAAGAACACGTCGATGCTGTATTAGTCCTACTATCAAATTTGGTAGCGTGGGTTGCGGAGACAGTGCAAAATCTACACTTTCTTCCTCTCCCCCTCTCTAACTCACCGACTGTAAACATAACCTTCTGTTCTTGGGACACATACAAACACCGTGAACATGACACCCTGATGAGTGATGGGGTCAGAGTGAGAAAGCAGAGGTGGCCTAAGCTGAGTGCTCAGCAGGGGGCCAACTGCCTCCCAGGGCCCTTATCTCCAACAAGCATTAATATCTAATGAGGTAAAACATTGGGGAGTGGTACTTGGTCTCTGATGTTACTTTATCTCTTCATGAGATTCAGAGTAGCTAGAAATATGATAGTCTGTGTGAAAGGAAGTGTTGACGACATCGTCAGAGACAGCGCTTTGAAAGTTTGTAGGAATTTGTGATAGTTGGTGGGCTTAAGAACGTCCTCAAGTGCAGTCCACCAATCAGGTTATCTTTAAATTCAAGTGACATGGCCACCTCCACAGGCAAATCTGACAATTATAAAGCCTGAGGGGGAAATGATCCCTAATAAAAATTACACCTGTAGGGATGTCGTTTTACAGTGACCATGCGTACAATGCATTGAGAAAGTATTCATTCACCTTGACTTATTCCACATTTTGTTTTGTTAGACAAAACTCAAAATGGATTTAAAAAAAATACCCATAATGACAAAGTGAAAACATGTTTTTGGAAATCTTTGCTAATGTATTGAAAATTTTATACAGAATTCTCATTTATATAAAAGTTTTTGGCAGCGTTTACAGCTGTGAGTCTTTCTGGGTAAGTACATAAGAAATTTCTACACCTGAAATCCTGGAATTCTTTTTGCACGTTAATCTTTTTACCATTCTTCAAGTTCTGTCAAGTTTGCTGATCATTTTCAAGTCTTGCCCTAGATTTCCATGCCGATTTATGTCAAAAACGGCAAATAGACAACTGAGGAAAATTCAATGTCGTCTTGGTAAGCAATTCCAGAATATATTTGGCTTTGTGTTTTAGGTTATTGTCCTGCTGAAAGGTGAAATTGTCTCCCCGTATCTTTTGGACAGCAGACTGATACAGGTTTTCCGCAAGGATTTTGCCTGTTTTACTATAGTGCCTTATTGCTCAACAGGATGCATGTTTTGGATTATTTTTATTCTGTACAGGCTTCCTGTTCACGCTGTGATTTAGTTTAGTATTGTGGAGCAACTACAATGTTGTTGAGCCATTCTCAGTTCTCCTATCACAGCCATGAAACTAATGGTTTTAAAGTCACCATTGGCCTCATGGTGAAATCCCTGAGCTGTTCCCTTCCTCTCTAGCAACTGAGTTAGCCTGTACCTTTGTAGTGACTGGGTGTATTGATACACCATCCAAAGTGTCATTAATAACTTCACCATGCTCAAAGGGTTATTAAAATGTCAGCTTTTTTATTTGCATTTTGCAAGGCATTGGAAAACCTACCTGGTCTTTATGGTTGAATCGGTGTTTGTAATTCACTGCTTGACTGAGGGACCTTGGATAAAATTGTATGTGTGGGGTACAGAGATGAGGTAGTCATTCAAAAATCATGTTAAATGCCATTATTGTACATACAGTAGAGTGAGCCCATGCAACTTATTATTTGACTTGTTAAGCACATTTTTAGTTACAGTCTTGTCCCGTCGCTGCATCTCCTGTACAGACTCTGGAGAGGTGAAGGTCGATGCGCAATGGGATGGAATAAGGGCATCCCAGCTGGCCAAACCCTCCCCTAACGACATGGAGCCAATTATGTGCTGTCTCATGTGTCTCGGTCTGCTGCGAGACAGCCACGGATCGAACCCGGATCTCTAGCACTGCGGTGCAATGCCTTAGACCGCTGCGACACTGGAGGCCCGGGGATGAATTTCTAAAAGCATAATTCCACTTCGACATTATGGGATGTGCAGGCCAGTGACAAAATCTATTTTCAATTCAGGCTGTAACAAAATGTGGAAAAAGTCAAGGGGTGTGAATACTCTGAAGGCACCGTACATACCCCAACCAGAAGCCATGGATTACAGGTAACATCCACATTTAAGGAACGGGAAACTAATTTGGACGCTTATAAGAAATCACGCTACGACCCCCTAGCCATTACACAGGCAAACCGTCAATACAGGACTAAGATCAAATCCTACTATGCTTGCTATGACGAATGTGGCAGGGCTTGCAAACTATCATGGATTACAAAGGGAAACCCAGCCCAGAGGTGCCCAGCAACAAGTGCCTGCCTGGTGAGTGCTGCTTCTGAAGCAATCAACACTAAAATATGCATGAGAGCACCAGCTGTTCCGGACGACTGTTTGATCTTGCTCTCCGTAGCCGATGTGATTTTAACACAAGAACCTTCCCTGACTTTTCCTAAATGTTTTTATTTTACATTGCTCATTTCTCAGAACTATGAAAATCACAAAACAGAAAAGTAGAGCCTTTTTACAGTTTTTTCCCTCATACTTTTACCAAACTCGCCAAGACAACGCACAGTAGGACTATGGTACCCAGACAGACGCCAATGCTTCTCTTTCTCTCTCCTCACTGAATGAATGGCCGTTAATTTAAAAAATCTAAGAATTAGAATTTGTAATTAAGAATGTTCTTAACTGACTTGCCTAGTTAAATGAAGGTAAAAAAAATATTAATAATAATAAATAATAATTCAATTTGGCCTAAATGAATGAGGGTGAAGTGGTTGATTTCATTTTAAAAAGATTGTGTTATGCCTAATTTATCAGCAGCAAATAATTTGCGGGTTTATATCATTCACTTTAACTTTATAAAAATAATCTGTTATGGGACTGTTTTATTTATTATAACGAATCAAATTTATTGTAAGGGAAACAAAAACATGCTGTGTGTTGCATTATTCTAAAGGCCTACTGCAAAACATATTGACTCTATCCAAGCTGATGAGTGGGAAACAAACATGTCAGTCAGCCTGCACAGCCTAAACTATACTGTCGATAAACTATAGCCAAGAATTAATTGACAATCTGATGTGTCAAATCAAAATCAAATTTTATTTGTCACATGCACAGAATAAACAGGTGTAGATCTTACAGTGAAATGCTTACTTACATGCCCTTAACCAACAATGCAGTTTTAAGAAAATACTTTTTTGGGGGGGGGTAAGAGATGAGAAACAAATTAGAACAATAGCGGGGCTATTTACAGGTGGCTCCAGTACAGAGTCAATGTGCGGGGGCACTGGTGTTGAGGTAATATGTACATGTAGGTAGAGTTATTAAAGTGACTATGCATAGATGATAACAGAGGGGGGGGGGACAATGTAAATAGTCTGGGTAGCCATTTGATTAGCTGTTCAGAAGTATTATGGCTTGGGGGTAGAAGCTACGTAGGAGCCACTTGGACTTAGACTTGCCGCTCCGTTATTGCTTGCTGTGCAGTAGCAGAGAGAACAGTCTATGACTAGGATGGCTGGAGTCTGACAATTTTTAGGGCCTTCCTCTGACAACGTCTGGTATGGAGGTCCTGGATGGCAAGAAGCTTGGCCCCGGTGATGTACTGGGCCCTATGCACTACCCTCTAATGCCTTGCGGTCGGAGGCCGAGCAGTTGCCATACCAGGCAGGGATGCAACCGGTCAGGATGCTCTCGATGGTGCAGCTGAAGAACCTTTTGAGGATCTGAGGACCCATGCCAAATCTTTTCATTCTCCTGAGGGGGAATAGGTGTTTTCGTGTCTTGGTGTGTTTGGACCATGTTAGTGATGTGGACACCAACGAACTTGAAGTTCTCAACCTGCTCCACTACAGCCCCGACGATGAGAAATGGGGGCGTGCTTAGTCCACTTCCTGTAGTTCACAGTCATCTCCTTTGTCTTGATCACGTTGAGGAAGAGGTTGTTGTCCTTGCACCAGACGGTCATGTCTCTGACCTCCTCCCTATAGGCTGTATCATCACTGTCGGTGATCAGGCCTACCACTGTTGGGTCATCAGCAAACTTAATGAGGTTGTTGGAGTAATGCCTGGCCATGCAGTCATGAGTGAACAGGGAGTACAGGCAGGGACTGAGCACGCAACCTTGAGGGGCCCCAGTGTTGCGGATCAGCGTGGGGGATGTGTTTTTACCTACCCTTACCACCTGGGGTCGGCCAGGGTCCCAGGGTCCTTAGCTTAGAGATTAACTTTGAGGGCATTATAGTGTTGAACGTTGAGCTGTTGTCAATGAATAGCATTCTCACAAAGGTGTTCCTTTTGTCCAGGTGTGAAAGGGCAGTGTGGAGTGCAGTAGAGATTGCATTATCTGTGGATCTGTTGGTGCGGTATGGAAATTGGAGTGGGATAATGGTGTTGATGTTGATGAAACAAATGGCCAGCCTTCCAAAGCATTCTATGGCTACAGATGTGAGTGATACCGGTCAGTAGTCATTTAGGCAGGTCACCTTAGTGTTCTTGGGCACAGGGATTATGGTGGTCTGCTTGGAACATGTTGGTATTACAGACTCAGACATGGAGAGGTTGAAAAATGTCAGTGAAGACACTTGCGAGTTGGTCAGAGCATGCTTGGAATACACGTCCTTGTAATCCATCTGGCCCTGCGGCCTTGTGAAGGTTGACCTGTTTAAAGGTCTTACATCGGCTGCAGAAAGTGATCACACAGTCGTCCGGAACAGCTGATGCTCTCATGCATGTTTCAGTGTTACTTGCCTTGATGCGAGCATATTGACTTCCGGCGCCGACAGAGATGGCCGCCTCGCTTCGCGTTCCTAGGAAACTATGCAGTTTGTTTTTTTACGTGTTATTTCTTACATTAGTACCCCAGGTCATCTTAGGTTTCATTACATACAGTCGAGAAGAACTACTGAATATAAGAGCGTTAACTCACCATCAGTACGACCAAGAATGACTTTCGAAGCGGATCCTGTGTTCTGCCTTTCAACAGGGTAGCCTAGTGGTTAGAGCGGCAGGGTAGCCTAGTGGTTAGAGCATTGGGCTAGTAACCGGAAGGTTGCAAGTTCAAATCCCCGAGCTGACAAGGTAAAAATCTGTCGTTCTGCCCCTGAACAGGCAGTTAACCCACTGTTCCTAGGCCGTCATTGAAAATAAGAAGGGAGGGAGCCCAGCCAACAGCGAGTTGCAGTAATCCAGACGGGAGATGACAAGTGCCTGGATTAGGACTTGTCATCTCCCGTCTGGATTACTGCAACTCGCTGTTGGCTGGGCTCCCTGCCTGTGCCATTAAACCCCTACAACTCATCCAGAACGCCGCAGCCCGTCTGGTGTTCAACCTTCCCAAGTTCTCTCACGTCACCCCGCTCCTCCGCTCTCTCCACTGGCTTCCAGTTGAAGCTCGCATCCGCTACAAGACCATGGTGCTTGCCTACGGAGCTGTGAGGGGAACGGCACCGCAGTACCTCCAGGCTCTGATCAGGCCCTACACCCAAACAAGGGCACTGCGTTCATCCACCTCTGGCCTGCTCGCCTCCCTACCACTGAGGAAGTACAGTTCCCGCTCAGCCCAGTCAAAACTGTTCGCTGCTCTGGCCCCCCAATGGTGGAACAAACTCCCTCACGACGCCAGGACAGCGGAGTCAATCACCACCTTCCAGAGACACCTGAAACCCCACCTCTTCAAGGAATACCTAGGATAGGATAAAGCAATCCTTCTCACCCCCCCCCTTAAATGATTTAGATGCACTATTGTAAAGTGGCTGTTCCACTGATGTCAGAAGGTGAATTCACCAATTTGTAAGTCGCTCTGGATAAGAGCGTCTGCTAAATGACTTAAATGTAAATGTAAGAATTTGTTCTTAACTGACTTGCCTAGTTAAATAAAAGGTTAAAAAAAAAAGACAACGGAATGGATCCCAGCCGGCGACCCAAAAAAAACAACTTCGTAAAAGAGGCAGGTCAGACTCCGGTCAGACCTGTTCACCTGATCTGGTCAGACTCCGGAGACGGGCACATCGTGCACCACTCCCTAGCATTCTTCTCGCCAATGTCCAGTCTCTTGACAACAAGGTTGATGAAATCCGAGCAAGGGTAGCATTCCAGAGGGACAGCAGAGACTGTAATGTTCTTTGCTTCATGGAAACATGGCTCACTGGAGAGACGCTATCGGAGGCGATGCAGCCAGCGGGTTTCTCCACGCATCGCGCCAACAAAAACCTTTCTGGTAAGAAGAGGGGCAGGGTCGTATGCCTTATGGCTAACGAGACGTGGTGTGATCACAGAAACATTCAGGAACTCAAATCCTTCTGTTCACCTGATTTAGAATTCCTCACAATCAAATGTAGACCGCATTATCTACCAAGAGAATTCTTTTCGATTATAATCACAGCCGTATATATTCCCCCCCAAGCAGACACATCGATGGCTCTGAACAAACTTTATTTGACTCTTTGCAAACTGGAATCCATACATCCTGAGGCTGCATTCATTGTAGCTGGGGATTTTAACAAGGCTAATCTGAAAACAAGACTCCCTAAATTGTATCAGCATATCGATTGCGCTACCAGGGATCATTGTTATTCTAACTTCCGCGACGCATATAAGGCCCTGCCCTCCTTTCGGAAAAGCTGACCACGACTCCATTTTGCTGATCCCTGCCTACAAACAGAAACTAAAACAAGAAGCTCCCACGCTGAGGTCTGTCCAATGCTGGTCCGACCAAGCTGATTCCACACTCCAAGACTGCTTCCATCACGTGGACTGGGACATGTTTCGTATTGCGTCAGACAACAACATTGACGAATACGCTGATTCGGGTGTGCGAGTTCATTAGAACGTGCGTTGAAGATGTCATTCCCATAGCAACGATTAAAACATTCCCTAACCAGAAACCGTGGATTGATGGCAGCATTGCGTGAAACTGAAAGCGCGAACCACTGCTTTTAATCAGGGCAAGGTGACTGGTAACATGACCGAATACAAACAGTGCAGCTATTCCCTCCGCAAGGCTATCAAACAAGCTAAGCGTTAGTACAGAGACAAGGTAGAATCTCAATTCAACGGCTCAGACACAAGAGGTATGTGGCAGGGTCTACAGTCAATCACGGACTACAAGAAGAAAACCAGCCCAGGTCACGGACCAGGATGTCTTGCTCCCAGGCAGAAAAATAACTTTTTTGCCCGCTTTGAGGACAATACAGTGCCACTGACACGGCCTGCAACGAAAACATGCGGTCTCTCCTTCAATGCAGCCGAGGTGAGTAAAACATTTAAATGTGTTAACCCTCGCAAGGCTGCAGGCCCAGACGGCATCCCCAGCCGTGCCCTCAGAGCATGCGCAGACCAGCTGGTTGGTGTGTTTTCGGACATATATTCAATCAATCCCTATACCAGTCTGCTGTTCCCACATGCTTCAAGAGGGCCACCATTGTTCCTGTTCCCAAGAAAGCTAAGGGAACTGAGCTAAACGACTACCGCCCCGTAGCAATTACTTCGTCATCATGAAGTGCTTTGAGACTAGTCAAGGACCATATCACCTCCACCCTACCTGACACCCTAGACCCACTCCAATTTGCTTACCGCCCAAATAGGTCCAGACGACGAAATCTCAACCACACTGCCCTAACCCATCTGGACAAGAGGAATACCTATGTGAGAATGCTGTTCATCGACTACAGCTCGGCATTTAACACCATAGTACCCTCCAAGCTCGTCATCAAGCTTGAGACCCTGGGTCTCGACCCTGCCCTGTGCAACTGGGTACTGGACTTCCTGACGGGCCGCCCCCAGGTGGTGAGGGTAGGCAACAACATCTCCACCCCGCTGATCCTCAACACTGGGGCCCCACAAGGGTGCGTTCTGAGCCCTTTCCTGTACTCCCTGTTCACCCACGACTGCACGGCCACGCACGCCTCCAACTCAATCATCAAGTTTGAGGACGACACAACAGTGGTAGGCTTAATTACCAACAACGACGAGACGGCCTACAGGGAGGAGGTGAGGGCCCTCGGAGTGTGGTGTCAGGACAATAACCTCACACTCAACGTCAACAAAACTGAGATGATTGTGGACTTCAGGAAACAGCAGAGGGAACACCCCTCTATCCACATCGATGGAACAGTAGTGGAGAGGGTAGTAAGTTAAGTTCCTCGGCATACACATCACAGACAAACTGAATTGGTCCACTCACAGACAGCATCATGAAGAAGGCGCAGCAGCGCCTCTTCAACCTCAGGAGGCTGAAGAAATTTGGCTTGTCACCAAAAGCACTCAAACTTCTACAGATGCACAATCGAGAGCATCCTGGCGGGCTGTATCACCACCTGGTACGGCAACTGCTCCACCCACAACCGTAAGGCTCTCCAGAGGGTAGTGAGGTCTGCACAACGCATCACCGGGGGCAAACTACCTGCCCTCCAGGACACCTACACCACCTGATGTTACAGGAAGGCCATAAAGATCATCATGTACAACACCCACCCGAGCCACTGCCTGTTCACCCCGCTATCATCCAGAAGGCGAGGTCAGTACAGATGCATCAAAGCTGGGACCGAGAGACTGAAAAACAGCTTCTCTCTCAAGGCCATCAGACTGTTAAACAGCCACCACTAATATTGAGTGGCTGCTGCCAACACACTGACTCAACTCCAGCCATTTTAATAATGGGAATTGATGGGAAATGTAAAATATATCACTAGCCACTTTAAACAATGCTACCTAATATAATGTTTACATACCCTACATTATTCATCTCATATGTATACGTATATACTGTACTCTGTCATCTACTGCATCCTTATGTAATACATGTATCGCTAGCCACTTTAACTATGCCACTTTGTTTACATACTCATCATATGTATATACTGTACTCGATACCATCTACTGTATCTTGCCTATGCTGCTCTGTACCATCACTCATTCATATATCTTTATGTACATATTCTTTATCCCCTTATACACAAGTGTAAGACAGTAGTTTTGGAATTGTTAGTTAGATTACTTGTTGGTTATTACTGCATTGTCGGAATTAGAAGCACAAGCATTTCGCTACACTCGCATTAACATCTGCTAACCATGTGTATGTGACAAATAAAATTTGATTTAGAAGTTATTTAGCTCGTCTGATAGGCTCGTGGGAGCTCTCGGCTGTGCTTCCCTTTGTAGTCTAATAGCTTGCAAGCCCTGCCACGTAAAACGAGCGTCAGAGCTTGTGTAGTACGTTTCAATCTTAGTCCTGTATTGATGCTTTGCCTGTTGGATGGTTCGTCGGAGGGCATAGAGGGATTTCTTAAGCTTCCGGGTTAGAGTCCCACTCCTTGAAAGTGGCAGCTTTATCCTTTAGCTAAGTGCGAATGTCCATGGCTTCTGGTATGTGCATACGGTCACAGTTGGGACGATGTCCTCAATACACTTATTGATAAAGCCAGTGACTGGTGTGATGTGCTGTACTCATATTCCAGGCTGCGCTAGCAAAACAGTCCTGTAGTTTAGCATCTGCTTCATCTGACCACTTTTTTTAATAGACCGAGTCACTGGTGCTTCCTGCTTTAATTTTAGCTTGTAAGCAGGCATCAGGAGGATAGAATTATTGTCAGATTTGCCAAATGGAGGGTGAAGGAGAGCTTTGTACGCGTATCTGTGTGTGGAGTGAAGGTGGTCCTCTGGTTGCACATTTAATATGCTGATAGAAATTCGGTTAAACTGATTTAAGTTTCCCTGTATTCAAGTCCCCGGCCACTAGGAGCGCCGCCTCTGGATGAGCATTTTCCTGTTTGCTTATGGCGGAAAATAGATCCACTGATTGCGGTTTTAGTGCCAGCGTCGGTCTGTGGTGGTATGCAGACAGCTACGAAAAATACAGATGAAAACTCTAGGTAGATAATGTGTTCTACAGCTGAGATACTCTACCTCAGGTGAGCAAAACCTTGAGTTTTCCTTAGATATCGTGCACCAGCTGCTGTTTACATAATACATAGGCCCCCACCCTGTGGCTTACCAGAGGCTGCTCGTCCTGCCGATAAATTATACAGTGCCTTGCGAAAGTATTCGCCCCCCTTGAACTTTGCGACCTTTTGCCACATTTCAGGCTTCAAACAAAGATTTAAAACTGTATTTTTTGTGAAGAATCAACAACAAGCGGGACATAATCATGAAGTGGAATGACATTTATTGGATATTTCAAACTTTTTTAACAAATCAAAAACTGAAAAATTGGGCGTGCAAAATTATTCAGCCCCCTTAAGTTAATACTTTGTAGCGCCACCTTTTGCTGCGATTAGAGCTGTAAGTCACTTGGGGTATGTCTCTATCAGTTTTGCACATCGAGAGACTGACATTTTTTCCCATTCTTCCTTGCAAAACAGCTCGAGCTCAGTGAGGTTGGATGGAGAGCATTTGTGAACAGCAGTTCAGTTCTTTCCACAGATTCTCGATTGGATTCAGGTCTGGACGTTGACTTGGCCATTCTAACACCTGGATATGTTTATTTTTGAACCATGCCATTGTAGATTTTGCTTTATGTTTTGGATCATTGTCTTGTTGGAAGACAAATCTCCGTCCCAGTCTTAGGTCTTTTGCAGACTCCATCAGGTTCTCTTCCAGAATGGTCCTGTATTTGGCTCCATCCATCTTCCCATCAATTTTAACCATCTTCCCTGTCCCTGCTGAAGAAAAGCAGGCCCAAACCATGATGCTGCCACCGCCACATTTGACAGTGGGTATGGTGTGTTCAGGGTGATGAGCTTTTACGCCAAACATAACGTTTTGCATTGTTGCCAAAAAGTTCAATTTTGGTTTCATCTGACCAGAGCACCTTCTTCCACATGTTTGGTGTGTCTCACAGGTGGCTTGTGGCAAACTTTAAACAACACTTTTTATGGATATCTTTAAGAAATGGCTTTCTTCTTGCCACTCTTCCATAAAGGCCAGATTTGTGCAATATACAACTGATTGTTGTCCTATGGACAGAGTCTCCCACCTCAGCTGTAGATCTCTGCAGTTCATCCAGAGTGATCATGGGCCTCTTGGCTGCATCTCTGATCAGTCTTCTCCTTGTATGAGCTGAAAGTTGAGGGACGGCCAGGTCTTGGTAGATTTGCAGTGGTCTGATACTCCTTCCATTTCAATATTATCGCTTGCACAGTGCTCCTTGGGATGTTTAAAGTTTGGGAAGTCTTTTTGTATCCAAATCCGGCTTTAAACTTCTTCACAACAGTATCTCGGACCTGCCTGGTGTGTTCCTTGTCCTTCATGATGCTCTCTGCGCTTTTAACGGACCTCTGAGACTATCACAGTGCAGGTGCATTTATATGGAGACTTGATTACACACAGGTGGATTGTATTTATCATTAGTCATTTAGGTCAACATTGGATCATTGAGATCCTCACTGAACTTCTGGAGAGAGTTTGCTGCACTGAAAGTAAAGGGGCTGAATAATTTTGCACGCCCAATTTTTCAGTTTTTGATTTGTTAAAAAAAGTTTGAAATATCCAATAAATGTCGTTCCACTTCATGACTGTGTCCCACTTGTTGTTGATTCCTCACAAAAAAAATACAGTTTTATATCTTTATGTTTGAAGCCTGAAATGTGGCAAAAGGTCGCAAAGTTCAAGGGGGCCGAATACTTTCGCAACGCACTGTATAACCCACCAGCTGTATGTTCTTAAGGTCGTTGTTCTGCCATGACACGGTGAAACATAAGATAGTTTTTAATGTCCCGTTGGTAGGATAAATGTGCTTTCAGTTCGTCCCATTTATTTTCCAGCGATTGAACGTTAGCTAGCAGGACGCAAGGGCAGATTAGCCCCTCGTCTCCTGATTACAAGGCACCCTGATCTCTTTCTGCGAAATCACTGTTCCTTCTCTAGCGAATAACGTTGATCTGACTCATTGAAGTAAAACTCTTCGTCCAGTTTGAGGTGAGCAATCGCAGTTCTGATGACCAGAAGCTCTTTTTGGTCATAAGAGATGTTAGCAGCAACATTGTGTAACATTAAGTTTCGCACAACGAAAAAAATAAAAAAAAATAGAATGGTTAGTTTAGAGCCTTCCCCTCCGGTGCCATCTTCACTAATAATATATTAGTTGTCAAATTGTACATAAGGAGATGGGCACATCTTGTAATTGACAGATGTGGGGAATGGAGCATCACTTTATCAAACCCTCTTTCAGTGTCAAATGCAGGTAAAATATTTCTATAGTAACAGGAAGAGCATGTTCTGCAGTTTAGTTGCCTTTGTCAAATAACTCAAAATTCAAGAGGTGCAGCTCTATTTCCAAATTTCAATTTTACCAAGAATGTCTGTGCTGTCCATCCATTCAGCACATGGCTACTAAGCTAAAAATAGTAACATAAACATAATATTGAATTCTAAATGGGTGATAGTAACTGATCATGCTGCAAAAGAATGATGAGGGTGAAGAGGATGATTGAATTTAGAACAGTGTAATCATGTGGGCAGTCTAATATTTTTATTATGAAAGGCTGGAAATTGTATATAATATACCCTCAGAGTCAAATCAGATCTTGAGTACAAAATACAACGTGTAATTCACAAATGGCAAGCTGAACAAAGCAAATGGATGCACAGACAGCACTGCAAATTAGAGTCGGACGGAGGTTTGGATATTGAGCTTGAAATCAACGTTGCCGATGTTGACTTTGAGCCTCCGCCACTGATGTCGGAGCTTCGCCGCAGAAAAAAAAAAAATGAACAGAGCCAACAGATAGTGATCCCAACTGCCACGGTGAGACAGGAATATGGGAGAGATGGCACGGTTTGGGTAGAAAAGTGTGACGACAGTGCAAAAAGGCGGCCTTCCCAGAATATTCTCAGAGAGAGCAGGCCCTACCCTACACCTCACACAAAGAGCCAAATTGCCAGAGCTCTCAACAGTACTTTGTTTAAGTGACATGCAGATGTTGCAGCGCATCAGAGATTGTATTGTCGCACATGCACACAGAAAAAGGAACGAGTATGTGGGACATGTCAAGGTATGAACGCTAATTGTTTATTACACTCTTGTATGTCCGCAGGGCATACGGTGGAAAGATCATGGATGTGGAGTCATTTTGGACTGATAGGTATGGGGTGGACCTTTTCCGAGAGACCATGCCACACAATTGCTTCAGAGAGCTTATGCAACACCTGCGTTTTGATGAGACAAGACCAATACAATTGAAGTCGGAAGTTTACATACACCTTAGCCAAGTACATTTAAACTCAGTTTCACAATTCCTGACATTTAATCAGAGTAAAGATTCCCTGTCTTAGATCAGTTTGGGTCACCACTTTATTTTAAGAATGTGATGTCAGAATAGAGAGAATTATTTATTTATTATTTCACCACATTCCCAGTGGGTCAGAAGTGTACATACACTCAATTAGTATTTGGTAGCATTGCCTTTAAATTGTTTAACTTGGGGGTCAAACGTTTTGGGTAGCCTTCCACATGCTTCCCACAATAAGTTGAGTGAATTTTAGCACATTCCTCCTGACAAAGCTGATGTAACTGAGTCAGGTTTGTAGGCCTCACTCGCACACGCTTTTTCAGTTCTGCCCACACATTTTCTATAGGATTGAGGTCAGGGCTTTACCTTGACTTCGTTGTCCATAAGCCATTTTGCCAAAACTTTGGCAGTATACGTGGGGTCATTGTCCTTTTGGAAGACCCATATGCGACTAAGCTTTAACTTCCTGACTGATGTCTTGAAATGTTGCTTCAATATATCCACATCATTTTCCTCCTCATGATGGCATATATTTTGTGAAGTGCACCAGTCCCTCCTGCAGCAAAGCACACCAACATGATGCTGCCACCCCCATGCTTCATGGTTGGGATGGTGTTCTTCGGCTCCCCCCTTTTTTCTCCAAACATAATGATGGTCATTATGGCCAAACAGTTCCATTTGTTTCATCAGACCAAAGGACACTTCACCAAAAAGTACAATCTTTGTCCCTATGTGCAGTTGCAAACCATAGTCTGGCTTTTTTATGGCGGTTTTGGAGCAGTGGCTTCTTCCTTGCTGAGCGGCCGTTCAGATTATGCCGATAGACTCGTTTTACTGTGGATATAGATACTTTACCTGTCTACTCCAGCATCTTCACAAGGTCCTTTGCTGTTCTGGGATTGATTTGCACTTTTCGCACCATCTCTAGGAGACAGAACGCATCTCCTTCCTGAGAGGTATGACGGCTGTGTGGTCCCATGGCGTTTAGACTTGCGTGCTATTGTTTGTACAGACGAACGTGGAACCTTTAGGCGTTTGAAAATTGCTCCCAAATATGAACGAGACCTGGAGGTCTACAAATTGTTTTTCTGAGGACTTGGCTAATTTCTGATTTTCCCATGATGTCAAGCAAAGAGGCACTGAGTTCAAAAGTAGGCCTTGAAATACATCCAAAGGTACACCTCCAGTTGACTCAAATCATGTCAATTAGCCTATCAGAAGCTTCTAAAGCCAGGACATCATTTTCTGGAAATTTCCAAGCTTTTTACTGGCACAGTCAACTTAGTGTATGTAAACGTCTGACCCACTGGAATTGTGATAGTGAAATAATCTGCCTGTAAACAATTGTTGGAAAAATGACTTGTGTCATGCAAAGTAAATATCCTAACCAACTTGCCAAAACTATTAGTTTGTTAACAAGAAATTTGTGGAGTGGTTGAAAAACCAGTTAATGACGCCAACCTAAGTGTATGTAAACTTCAACTGTATGTGTGCAGACAGACAAGTTAGCCTGTTCTCGGTTACAACACTCACTACCTTGTTCCACTCAAGCGGCGGCTGGAGCGGTGTAAAGCTCACCGCCATTTTACTCTGGAGCAGTGGAAACGCGTTTTCTGGAGTGACGAATCACGCTTCGGCAGTCCGATGGACGAATCTGGGTTTGGCGGATGCCAGGAGAACATTATCTGCCTGAATGCATAGTGCCAACTGTCAAGTTTGGTGGAGGAGGAATCCTGGTCTGGAGCTGTTTTTTTTCATGTTTGGGCTAAGCCCCTTAGTTCCAGTGAAGGGAAACCTTAACGCTACAGCATACAATGACATAGATAATTTAATGCCTTCTATGGCATTGGTTTGGGGAAGACTATTTCTTGATTCACAATGACAATGCTCCCGTGCACAAAGTGAGGTACATACAGAAATTGTTTGTTGAGATCTGTGTTAGAACTTGACTGGCCTGCACAGAGCCCTGTACTCAACCCCATTGAACACCTTTGGGATGAATTGGAAAGCTGACTGCTAACCAGGCCTAATTGCCCAACATCAGTGCACAACCTCACTAATGCTCGTGGCTGAATGGAAGCAAGTCCCCACATCTAGTGGAAAGCCTTCCCAGAAGAGTGGAGGCTCTTATAGAAGCAAAGGGGGAACAACTCTATATCAACGAACATAGTATTGGAATGAGATATTCGACATGCAACATACTTTTGGCCATGTAGTGAATACAGTCGTGGCCAAAAGCTTTGAGAATGACACAAATATTAATTTTCAGAGTCTGCTGCCTCAGTTTGTATGATGGCAATTTGCATTTACTTCAGAATGTTATGAAGAGTGATCAGATGAATTGCAAAGTCCCTCTTTGCCATGCAAATGAACTGAATCACAGAGAAAAAAAATCCACTGCATTTGAGCCCCGTCACAAAAGGACCAGATGACATCATGTCAGTGATTCTCTCGTTAACACAGGTGTGAGTGTTGACGAGGACAGGGCTGGAGATCACTCTGTCATGCTGATTCAGTTCGAATAACAGACTTCAAGTTTCAAAAGGTGGTTAGTGCTTGCAATCATTGTTCTTCCTCTGTCAAACATGGTTACCTGCAAGGAAACACGTGCTGTCATCATTGCTTGCCCAAAAAGGGCTTCACAGACAAGGATATTGCTGCCAGTAAGATTGATTTAGATGCAACCATTTATCGGATCAAGAACAACTCAATTGTTGTGAAGGCTTCAGGGCGCCCAAGAAAGTCCAGCAAGCGCCAGGACCATCTCCTAAAGTTGATTCAGCTGTGGGATCGGGGTACCATCAGTACAGAGCTTGCTCAGGAATGGCAGCAGGCAGGTGTGAGTGCATCTGCACGCACAGTGAAGCGAAGACTTTTGGAGGATGGCCTGGTGTCAAGGGCAGCAAAGAAACCACTTCTCTCCAGGAAAAACATCAGGGACAGACTGATATTCTTCAAAAGGTACAGGGATTGGACTGCTGAGGACTGGGATAAAGTCATTTTTTCTGATGAATCCCCTTTCCGATTTTTTGGGGCATCCAGAAAAAAAGCTTGTCCGGAGAAGACAAGGTGAGCGCTACCATCAGTCCTGTGTCATGCCAACAGTAAAGCATCCTGAGACCACCCTGACCATCCTGAGACCAACACAGCCATGAATAAAGAATGGTACCAACACATCCTCAAAGAGCAACTTCTCCCAACCATCCAGGAACAGTTTGGTGACGAGCAATGCTTTCCAGCACCTTGCCATAAGGCAAAAGTGATAACTAAGTGGCTCGGGGAACAAAACAAATATTTTGGGTCCATGGCCAGGAAACTCCCCAGACCTTCCCATTGAGAACTTGTGGTCAATCCTCAAGAGGCAGATGGACAAACAAAACCCCACAAATTCTGACAAACTCCAAGCATTAATTACACAAGAATGGGCTGCCATCAGTCAGGATGTACCCCAGAAGTTAATTGACAGCGTGCCCGGGCGGATTGCAAAGGTCTTGAAAAAGAAGGGTCAACACTGCAAAAATTGATTTCATGTAATTGTCAATAAAAAAATTTGACACTTATGAAATGATTAATATTATACTTCAGTATTTCATAGTAACATCTGACAAAAATATCTAAAGACACTGAAGCAGGAAACTTTGTGGAAATTAATATTTGTGTCATTCTCAAAACTTTTGGCCACGAATGTACATCTGCCATATACGGATAGCCTTTCCATCTCCCAAACACTAAATATTTCAATTATATTAATCTACATAATTCTAACCATCTCTATTCTATACAATAGGTTGGTGTGGATGCACTCGACCAGATGTCAATTCTGTGCTCTGTAAAAGGAGGTACTCGGCGCTGGCCTGTTTCGGTGCGCGTTGATGTTGTACAAGCAATGCCTTGACAAGACAGTCAGCAGGAGCGATTTCATCATGATCTGGCATGTGAACTTCGTGAGAACCACATGAACACCAAGAAAGCAGCTGCAGCCGCCAAGGCAGCAGCGAGGCCTGTTCTCCCTCTTCCCCAAGCACTACAGCTCCCACTCAGGAAAAAGACACAATGCCAAGTCAGCAGGTGCACATGAAACAAGGCCCATGAAAAGTGTGCAGTGCAACCAATTTGTTTCTGAGGCTTGCTCACACAAAGCCCTGAAGCTGTACGCTGACTGTGGACCCGAAGCCTAAAGACGAGATGGATTAACTCATAAAAGGCATGGGTATAAAGGCACAATAAAGTGTCCGACACAATCTACAAATTACTTTCATATCTTGTCATGAATACATTTCCATAAATATTTCTTTATGCAATTCATTCTTTACAATTGTTCATGCACCAGTGCTTTGGTTAAGGAATAGGTCAAACAATTTCACCTGTGCACCTGGCTGGTTATTTAAGTAATAATGCCCGATTCGACAGTGTTAAGGAATATAGTGCATTCAGACCCCTTGATTTGTTCATTACAGCCTTATTCTAAAATCTATTTTTTTATCCCTCAATCTACACACAATACCCCATAATGACAAAGCAAAAACAGTTTTTTTTTAAATGTTAGCAATTTTTTTAACTATACAAATTTAGACCTTTCACTAAGTATTTTGTTGAAGAACCTTTGTTAGAAATTACAGCCTAGAGTATTCTTGGGTATGACGCTACAAGCTTGGCACACCTGTATTTGGAGAGTTTCTCTCATTCTTCTCTGTAGATCCTCTGTCAGGTTGGATGGGGAGCGTCGCTGCACAGCTATTTTAAGGTCTCTCCAGAGATGTTTGATCAGGTTCAAGTCCGGGCTCTGGCTGGGCCAGTTAAAGATATTACAGGTGTGTGAGAGCCCGAAATCTTGCTTGTTTGTAGGTGACCAAATACACATTTTCCACCATAATTTGCAAATTAATAAAAAATCCTACAATGTGATTTACTGGATTTTTTTTCTCATTTTGTCTGTCATAGTTGAAGTGTACCTATGATGAAAATTATAGGCCTCTCATCTTTTTAAGTGGGAGAACTTGCAATTGGTGGCTGACTAAATACTTTTTTGCCCCACTGTATATAGTAATAGTGACACGAGGAATAAATACACAATGAATAACAATAACATGTCTATAAATAGGGAGTACCAGTACTGAGTCGATGTGCATGGGTATGTTGTAATTGCCGTAGCTACAGTACATTCGGAAAGTATTCAGACCCCGTCCCTGCCGTCCCAGCCTCATTCTAAAATTGATTAAATGAAACATTTATCAACCTACACACAATACCCCATAATGACATATGTTTTTATATTTTTAATACATTTGCAAAAATGTAACTATTCAGACCCTTTGCTATGAGATCCTAAATTGAGCTCAGGTGCGTCCTATATCCATTAATCATCCTTGAGATGTTTATCCAACTTGTTTTTAGTCCACCTGTGGAAATTCATTTGATTGGCCATGATTTGGAAAGGCACACACTGGTCTATATAAAGTCCCACAGTTGGCAGTGTATGTCAGAGCAAAAACCAAGCCATGAGGTCAAAGGAATTGCCCGTAGAGCTCCGAGACAGGATTGTGGCGAGGCACAGATCTGAGGAAGGGTACCAAAACATTTCTGCAGCATTGAAGGTCCAAGAGCACAGACGTTTGGAACCACCAAGACTCTTCCTAGAGCTGACCGCCTAGCCAAACTGAGCAGAGCCTTGGTCAGGGAGGTCACCAAGAAGCTGATGGTGAGTCTAACAGAGCTCTAGAGTTCCTCCATGGAGATGGGAGAGCCTTCCAGAAGTACAACCATCTCTGCAGCATTCCACCAATCAAGCCTTTATGGCAGAGTGGCTAGACAAAAGCCAGTTCTCATTGAAAGGCACATGATAAACAAGATTCTCTGGTCTGATGAAACTGAGATGAACTCTTTGGCTTGAATGCCAGGTGTCACATCTGGAGGAAACCTGTCACCATCCCTACGCTGAAGTGTGGTGGTGGCAGCATCATGTTGTGGGGATGTTTTTCAGCTGCAGGGACTGGGAGACTAGTCCAGATTGAGGGAAAGATGAATGGAGCAAAGTACAGAGAGATCCTTGATGAAAACCTGCTCAGGACCTCAGACTGGGGCGAAGGTTCAATCCCCAACAGGACAAGACCCTAATCACAGAGCCAAGACAGCGGGAGTGGCTTTGGGACAAGTCTCTGAATGTCCTTAAACCTCTTGGAACTACCCATTCCGGATCCAGGAGAATAGTCAGCAACTACACTAATTAGCATAGCGCAACAGTCAAATAATCTTACGAGAAAATATTCATAAAATCACAAGTGAAATATAGCAAAACACAGCTTAGCCTTTTGTTAATCACCTTGTCGTCTCAGATTTTGAATTTATGCTTTACAGCGATAGCAAGACAAGCATTTGTGTAAGTTTATCGATAGCCTAGCATAGCATTATGTCCAGCTAGCAGCAGAAAGTTGGTGACAAATCAGAAAAGCAATCAAATTAACCGTTTACCTTTGATGATCTTCGGATATTTTCACTGATGAGACTCCGTTTGTAATGGTTTTCTTCAGTTGAAGGAGAGGAGGTCCAAAATGCAGTTAGAGTTCAACATGTTTAATAAAGACCATTAACGTGAACACTACAAAAGACAAAACAAATGTGAACCACCAAAACAGTCCTATCTTGTGCATAAACACAATGACAGAAGACAAACACCCACAAAGTACACACAGAATATGGCTGCCTAAATATGGTTCCCAATCAGGGACAACGATAGACAGCTGCCTCTAATTGAGAACCAATCCAGGCAACCATAGACCTACAAACACCCTAGAAAGGACACAGCCCCATAAACATACTAGACCAGCAAAAAACATAAAGCCTGACTTAACCAAAAGAAAATAGAAAACAATGATAACTAAGGCCAGGGCGTGACACAGTTAGACAGCAAATGTTCCTTTTGTTCCATAAAGATTATTTTTATACACAAAATACCTCCGTTTGTTTGTCACGTTATGTGCCAAAATCCACCGGAAAGAGCGGTCTCGACAACGGCGGAACAAATTCAAAATTATTTCCATAATATCGACAGAAACATGGCAAACGTTTTTTATAATCAATCCTCAAGGTGTTTTTCAAATATCGATTCGATAATATATCAACCGGGACAATTGGCTTTTCAGTAGGACCGGGAGGAAAAATGGCTCTCTCTCTCTTTTACGCAAGAATCACTCTGAGAGCCATCAGCTGGCCACATACGCAATGTGCTCGTTTATGCTCATTCTTCAACATAAAGGCATGAAACTACGTCTAAAGGCTGTAGACACCTTAGGGAAGACGTAGAAAAAGGAATCTGGTTGATATCCCTTAAAATGGAGGATAGGCATGCAAAGGAATAGAAGGGTTTCAAAATAAGAGGCACTCTCGGATTGGATTTTCCTCAGGGTTTCGCCTGCAATATCAGTTATGTTATACTCACAGACAATATTTTTACAGTTTTGGAATCTTTAGAGTGTTTTATATCCTAAGCTGTCAATTATATGCATATTCTAGCATCTGGTCCTGAGAAATAGGCCGTTTACTTTGGGAACGTTATTTTTCCAAAAATAAAAATAGTGCCCCCTAGCTTCAAGAGAGGCGCCTCTGTCCTCCACTCGTTACCTGTATTAATGGCACCTGTTTGAACTTGTTATTAGTATAAAAGACACCTGTCCACAACCTCAAGCAGTCACACTCCAAACTCCACTATGGCCAAGACCAAAGAGCTGTCAAAGGACACCAGAAACAAAATTGTAGACCTGCACCAGGCTGGGAAGACTGAAGACTGCAGCTTGGTTTGAAGAAATCAACTGTGGGAGCAATTATTAGGAAATGGAAGACATACAAGACCACTGATAATCTCACTCGATCTGAGATCTCAGATCTCACCCCGTGGGGTCAAAATGATCACAAGAATGGTGAGCAAAAATCGCAGAACCACACGGGGGGACCTAGTGAATGACCTGCAGAGAGCTGGGACCAAAGTATCAAAGCCTACCATCAGTAACACACTACGCCGCCAGGGACTCAAATCCTGCAGTGCCAGACGTGTCCCCCTGCTTAAGCCAGTACATGTCCAGGCCCATCTGAAGTTTGCTCGAGAGCATTTGGATGATCCAGAAGAAGATTGGGAGAATGTCATATGGTCAGATGAAACAAAAATAAAACGTTTTGGTAAAAACTGAACTCGTCGTGTTTGGAGGACAAAGAATACTGAGTTGCATCCAAAGAACACCATACCTACTGTGAAGCATGGGGTGGAAACATCATGCTTTGGGTCTGTTTTTCTGCAAAGGGACCAGGACGACTGATCCGTGTAAAGGAAAGAATGAATGGGGCCATGTATCATGAGATTTTGAGTGAAAACCTCCTTCCATCAGCAAGGGAATTGAAGATGAAACGTGGCTAGGTCTTTTAGCATGACAATGATCCCAAACACACCGCCCGGGCAATGAAGGAGTGGCTTCGTAAGAAGCATCTCAAGGTTCTGGAGTGGCCTAGCCAGTCTCCAGATCTCAACCCCATAGAAAATCTTTGGAGGGAGTTGAAAGTCCGTGTTGCCCAGCAACAGCCCCAAAACATCACTGCTCTAGAGGAGCTCTGCATGGAGGAATGGGCCAAAATACCAGCAACAGTGTGTGAAAACCTTGTGAAGACTTACAGAAAACATTTGACCTCTGTCATTAACAACAAAGGGTATATAACAAAGTATTGAGATAAACTTTTGTTATTGACCAAATACTTATTTTCCACCATAATTTGCAAATAAATTCATAAAAAAATCCTACAATGTGATTTTCTGGATTTTTTTTTTCTCATTTTGTCTGTCATAGTTGAAGTGTACCTATGATTTACATTTACATTTAAGTCATTTGGCAGACGCTCTTATCCAGAGCGACTTACAAATTGGTGAATTCAGCTTATGACATCCAGTGGAACAGCCACTTTACAATAGTGCATCTAAATCATTTAAGGGGGGTGAGAAGGATTACTTTATCCTATCCTAGGTATTCCTTAAAGAGGTGGGGTTTCAGGTGTCTCCGGAAGGTGGTGATTGACTCCGCTGTCCTGGCGTCGTGAGGGAGTTTGTTCCACCATTGGGGGCCTGAGCAGCGAACAGTTTTGACTGGGCTGAGCGGGAACTGTACTTCCTCAGTGGTAGGGAGGCGAGCAGGCCAGAGGTGGATGAACGCAGTGCCCTTGTTTGGGTGTAGGGCCTGATCAGAGCCTGGAGGTACTGCGGTGCCGTTCCCCTCACAGCTCCGTAGGCAAGCACCATGGTCTTGTAGCGGATGCGAGCTTCAACTGGAAGCCAGTGGAGAGAGCGGAGGAGCGGGGTGACGTGAGAGAACTTGGGAAGGTTTAACACCTGACGGGCTGCGGCGTTCTGGATGAGTTGTAGGGGTTTAATGGCACAGGCAGGGATCCCAGCCAACAGCGAGTTGCAGTAATCCAGACAGGAGATGACAAGTGCCTGGATTAGGACCATCGCCGCTTCCTGTGTGAGGCAGGGTCGTACTCTGCGGATGTTGTAGAGCATGAACCTACAGGAACGGGCCACCGCCTTGATGTTAGTTGAGAACGACAGGGTGTTGTCCAGGATCACGCCAAGGTTCTTAGCGCTCTGGGAGGAGGACACAATGGAGTTGTCAACCGTGATGGCGAGATCATGGAACGGGCAGTCCTTCCCCGGGAGGAAGAGCAGTTCCGTCTTGCCGAGGTTCAGCTTGAGGTGGTGATCCGTCATCCACACTGATATGTCTGCCAGACATGCAGAGATGCAATTCGCCACCTGGTCATCAGAAGGGGGAAAGGAGAAGATTAATTGTGTGTCGTCTGCATAGGAATGATAGGAGAGACCATGTGAGGTTATGACAGAGCCAAGTGACTTGGTGTATAGCGAGAATAGGAGAGGGCCTAGAACAGAGCCCTGGAGGACACCAGTGGTGAGAGCGCGTGGCGAGGAGACAGATTCTCGCCACGCCACCTGGTAGGAGCGACCTGTCAGGTAGGACGCAATCCAAGCGTGGGCCGCGCCGGAGATGCCAAACTCGGAGAGGGTGGTGAGGAGGATCTGATGGTTCACAGTATCGAAGGCAGCCGATAGGTCTAGAAGGATGAGAGCAGAGGAGAGAGAGTTAGCTTTAGCAGTGCGGAGCGCCTCCGTGATACAGAGAAGAGCAGTCTCAGTTGAATGACTAGTCTTGAAACCTGACTGATTTGGATCAAGAAGGTCATTCTGAGAGAGATAGCGGGAGAGCTGGCCAAGGACGGCACGTTCAAGAGTTTTGGAGAGAAAAGAAAGAAGGGATACTGGTCTGTAGTTGTTGACATCGGAGGGATCGAGTGTAGGTTTTTTCAGAAGGGGTGCAACTCTCGCTCTCTTGAAGACGGAAGGGACGTAGCCAGCGGTCAGGGATGAGTTGATGAGCGAGGTGAGGTAAGGGAGAAGGTCTCCGGAAATGGTCTGGAGAAGAGAGGAGGGGATAGGGTCAAGCGGGCAGGTTGTTGGGCGGCCGGCCGTCACAAGAAGCGAGATTTCATCTGGAGAGAGAGGGGAGAAAGAGGTCAGAGCACAGGGTAGGGCAGTGTGAGCAGAACCAGCGGTGTCGTTTGATGAAAATGACAGGCCTCTCTCATCTTTTTAAGTGGGAGAACTTGCACAATTGGTGGCTGACTAAATACTTTTTTGCCCCACTGTATGTACCTAGATGTTTAATATCCATCATTTTATGATTATTTATTTGAATTGCGCATCCTCCTGTTTCACCAGAAGTTGTCCCCACTAGTGGGACGCCTAGCCCTAGGAAAGAAGTTTTAACATGCACCTGTGGAACGGTTGTTAAGACACTAACAAATTACAGACCATAGGCAATTAAGGTCACAGTTCTGAAAACTTAGGACATTAAAGAGGCCTTTCTACTGACTCTTAAAAACATCAAAATAAAGATGCCTGCTCATCTGTGTGAATGTGCCTTAGGTATGCTGCAAGGAAGCATGAGGACTGCAATTGTGGCCAGGGCAATAAATTGCACTCTCCGTACTGTGAGATGCACAAGACAGCGTTACAGGATGGACAGCTGATCATCCTAGCAGTAGCAGACCATGTGTAACAACACCTGCACAGGATCGGTGCATCCGAACATCACACCTGCGGGACATGTACAGGATGGCAACAACAACTACCCGAGTTACACCAGGAACGCATAATCCCTTCATCAGTGCTCAGACTGTCCTCAGTAGGCTGAGAGAGGCTAACAACATCACCTATGGGCACAAACCCACCGTCACTGGACCAGACAGGACTGGCAAAAAGTGCTCTTCACTGACAAGTCGCGGTTTTGTTTCACTAGGGGTGATGGTCGGATTCGTGTTTATCGTCAAAAGAATGAGCGTTACACCGAAGCCTGTTCTCTCGGAGCAGGATCGATTTGGAGGGGGAGGGTCCGTCATGGTCTGAGCAAGTTTGTCACAGCATCATCGGACTGATCTTGTTGTCATTGCAGGCAATCTCAACGCTGTGCGTTACAGGGAAGACATCCTCCTCCCTCATGTGGTACCCTTCCTGCAGGCTCATCCTCACTTGACCCTCCAGCATGACAATGCCACCAGCCATACTGATCGTTCTGTGCATGATTTCCTGCAAGACAGGAATGTCAATGTTCTGCCATGGCCAGCGAAGAGTCCGGATCTCAATCCCATTGAGCACGTCTGGGACCTGTTGGATCGGAGGGTGAGGGCTTGGGCCATTCCCCCCAGAAATATCTGGGAACTTGCAGGTGCCTCGGTGGAAGAGTGGGATAACATCTCACAGCAAGAACTGGAAAATCTGGTGCAGTCCATGAGGAGGTTATGCACCGCAGTACTTAATGTGTGGCCACAACCAGCTGTTACTTGACTGTTACTTTTGATTTTGAACCCCCTTTGTTCAGGGATACATTATTACATTTCTGTTAGTCACAAGTCTGTGAAACTTGTTCAGTTTATGTCTTAGTTGTTGAATCTTGTTATGTTCATACAAATTTTACACATGTTAAGTTTGCTGAAATTAAACACAGTTGACAGTGAGAGGACGTTTCTTTTTTTGCTGAAGCAGTTTATATTAAAGTAATGATGGACTGTCATTTCTCTTTGCTTATTTGAGCTGTTCTTGCCATAATATGGACTTGGTCTTTACCAATGAGGGACATCTTCTGTATACCACCCCTACCTTGTCACAACACAACTAATTGCCTCAGACACAATTAAGGAAAGAAATTCCACAAATTAACTTTTAACAAGGCACACCAGTTAATTGAAATACATTCCAGGTGACCAACTCATGAAGCTGGTAGAGAAAATGCCAAGAGCGTGCAAAGCTGTCATCAAAGCAAAGGGTGGCTACTACTTGTTTAACCCTTTTTTGGTTACTACCTGATTCCATGTGCGTTATTTCATAGTTTGTCTTCACTATTATTCTACAGTGTAAAAAATAAAGAAAAACCCCGGAATGAGTAGTTGTGTGCAAACTTTTGACTGGTACTGTATATAAAAATAATCTCTGCATTGTTGGAAAAGGACCCGTAAGTAAGCATTTCACTGTTAATCTACACCTGTTGTTTACGAAGCATGTGGCAAATAACATTTTATTTGATTATTTATTTGTGATCAGAGAAAATATTAATGATCAAATTTGGTTTATATTCAAACTTCGGGTGGCTAGGCTAACTTGACCTTATCAATCCAAAATGATTGACTGGAATTCAATCAATCAACACAATAGTGATGACAATGTACTGTGCGAGTAACTTTTTAAGGAAATATGCAAATAAGTACACAATGTAATCCCGCATAAAGAAAGCTCAGCCCTGTTAGTTCCATTATCCAATCGCAGTTCTGTATTATTTTTTTTACCATACGAACTGATGAGAGAGAACTGGTCCCATCACAGCCCATATAAAACCATTTTACAACTAGGGACCAGAGTAACCTGTTTAGGTTAGCCTACCAGATCAGGGGGGGGGGACACACTCCTGTGGTTCAGTGTTCATTTTAGCACTTTTTATTTTATTTAGTCTGACTTGCATATGTCAAAATGTTGTATTATCAAAATGTAAATATTTTGTGGGGTGATGACACCAAAAAATAAATAATAATAAATAAATATTTTGGCGGTTGAGGAATGCCCAAGGGGCCCCCAGGGGGTTCAATGAATCAAACCGATTCACAGACAGGACTGACTGTACACCCACCTAGTGTAGTGTTAGAACCGGAGAGAAACACTCCATTCTTCACCATGCCCTCACAAATGATTCCTTTGTCCTTAGAAAATACACACTTCAGACTTTCTGGGAAATAAACCACCAAGAGATATACATGAAGAGGTACGCACACTTATACTATACACACGCTACTATACATAGCTAAAAAGCCATACAACCCTCGCTTGCATTTATTTGATCATTGAAGATTTTATTTACATACTGCCTCCACCCCCAAACCCAGGGAGGACAGTCATTGATACACACCAGTCCTTTCACCTAGGCCTAATGTAGATGGTCAATGTTGTAAGGTTCATTACCGTCTCTGAATTGTCATTAAAAACAGGCGATTTTCCATGGTACAACATTGCGTCAGAATTGCACCATGGCTGTGATATGACTGTGATCCATTAATTGGGTGAACTTTTCTGAACAACAAACTGCAGAGAAAATTCGAAAACATAATGTTAACTTTCACTGCTATGCAGATGACACACAGCTGTACATTTCAATGAAACATGGTGACGCCCCAAAATCGCCCTCGCTAGAAGCCTGTGTTTCAGAAGTGGATGGCGCAAACCTTCTACTTTTAAACTCCGACAAAACAGAGATGCTTGTTCTAGGTCCCAAGAAACAAAGAGATCTTCTGTTGAATCTGACAATTAATCTTGGTAATTGTACAGTCGTCTCAAATTAAACTGTGAAGGACCTCGATATCAAGAGTGTTTCAAGACTGTTTCAAGGACAGCTTTTTTCCATCTACGTAACATTGGAAAAATCAGAAACTTTCTGTCCAAAAATGATGCAGAAAAATTAATCCATGCTTTTGTTACTTCTAGGTTCGACTAGATGCTCCACTTTCCGGCTACCTGGATAAAGCACTAAATAAACTTCAGTTAGTGCTAAATACGGCTGCTAGAATCCTGACTAGAACCCCAAAAAATGGTCATATTACTCCAGTGCTAGACTCCCTACACTAGCTTCCTGTTAAGGCAAGGGCAAGGGCTGATTTCAAGGTTTTGCTGCTAACCTACAAAGCTTTACATGGGCTTGCTCCTACCCATCTTTCCGATTTGGTCCTGCCGTACATACCTACACATACGCTACGGTCCCAAGACGCAGGCCTCTTAAATTGTCCCTTGAATTTCTAAGCAAACAGCTGGAGGCAGGGCTTTCTCCTATAGAGCTCCATTTTTATGGAATGGTCTGCCTACCCACGTGAGCGACGCAGACTCGGTCTCAACCTGTAAGTCTTTACTGAAGACTCATCTCTTCAGTAGGTCATATGATTGAGTGTAGTCTGGCCCAGCACTGTGAAGGTGAACGGAAAGGCTCTGGAGCAGCGAACTGCCCTTGCTGTCTCTGCCTGGCCACTTCCCCTCTCCACTGGGATTCTCTGCTTCTAACCCTATTACAGGGGCTGAGTCACTGGCTTACTGGTGCTCTTCCATGCCGTCCCTAGGAGGGGTGCGTCACTTGAGTGGGTTGACGTGATCTTCCTGTCTGGGTTAGCGCCCCCCCGCCCTCCCTTGGGTTATGCCGTGGCGGAGATCTTTGTGGGCTATACTCGGGCCTTGTCTCAGGATGCTAAGTCGGTGGTTGAAGATATCCGTCTAGTGGTGTGGGGGCTGTGCTTTGGCAAAGTGGGTGGGGTTATATCCTGCCTGTTTAGCCCTGTCCGAGGGTATCATCGGATGGGGCCACAGTGTCTCCTGACCCCTCCTGTCTCAGCCTCCAGTATTTATGCTGCAGTAGTTTATGTGTTGGGGTCTTGGGTCCGTCTGTTATATCTGGAGTACTTCTCCTGTCTTATCCAGTGTCCTGTGTGAATTTAAGTATGCTCTCTCTAATTCTCTCTTTCTCTTTCTCGGAGGACCTGAGCCCTAGGACCATGCCCTAGGACTACCTGGCATGATGACTCCTTGCTGTCCCCAGTCCACCTGGCCGTGCTGCTGCTCCAGTTTCAACTGTTCTGCCTGCGGCTATGGAACACTGACCTGTTCACCGGACGTGCTACCTGTCCCAGACCTGCTGTTTTCAACTCTCTAGAGACAGCAGGAGCGGTAGAGATACTCTTAATGATCGGCTATGAAAAGCCAACTGACATTTACTCCTGAGGTGCTGACTTGTTGCATCCTCGACAACTACGGTGATTATTATTATTTGACCATGTGGGTCATTTATGAACATTTGAACATCTTGGCCATGTTTTGTTATAATCTCCACCTGGTACAGCCAGAAGAGGACTGGCCACCCCTCATAGCCTGGTTCCTCTCTAGGTTTCGGCCTTTCTAGGGAGTTTTTCCTAGCCACCGTGCTTCTACACCTGCATCACTTGCTGTTTTGGGATTTAGGCTGGGTTTCTGTACAGCACTTTGAGATATCAGCTGATGTAAGAAGGGCTATATAAATACATTTGATTTGAAAATGGAAGTGGTCCAGTTCACCCAGTCGAGTAATTGCTGATTCATGCGCCAACAGTACAGCGAGGCCTTTCACTCATAATGAAGTCATCACTCCACTGTTAAAAAAACAAGGGAGATTGAATGAGCAATCTTTATTAATCACGAGCACTTGAACACAGACAACTGGCATTGTTTCTTTGCGCAATTGTTCCACGTGTCCGGACAAAACCCACTAAGAGGTGACGTTTAAGGGCAGTACTATTGGTACTGACTAAGGCTTTGCTTTAAGTGTTGTAACATGCAATGCTGTTTGTCTTGATCTCCCGTTATTTGAATCTTGTAAGTAGCCTACTCGACAAATATATTTCGAAAAGGCCCTGCGCGTAGTAAAAAATATAGGCCTAATTAGATCCTACTGATTGAACATTCACAAACTATTCTTTGTATCGCAAACCTTAACTTGTAGTAAAAACAGGTTTGCATGAAATTGTGAACCTACTTTCATCCACAACATACTGTATTTCAATAGAAGATATTAAAGAATATTCCTTCACAGTTGGTAACAGATATAGGACCATCATTCAAAGCAAGGCTTAAATGTACAAAGTCGTAGCAGGAAATTTGATATAGTACTACAGGGACCAATGTTCTCTCTATCAATTGGAGGAGGTGGATGATATGGCAAAGATGAGTGGGTTTCAAAATAAATTCAACCATCTAAGGAACAATGAGACAGTGCAGTGAATCCTGTTCTCACACTCATTCACACAGCCTGACCCTCATTTACACAGCCTGACCCAGATTAAGAAATTTAAATGGTGGCTTGATTGCACAGAAGCGACACATCTGCCTCAGGTAGAAACTGAGGATGTGCACGGTTTTTTGAATATCCGAATGGACGTTAGTATTCGAATACTTGTGTGGGTATTAACTTTTGCAGCAAAGAAAGGTTAGTTCTATTTTAATCCTGAAAAGGCAAAACAAAAAACTTATCAATGCAGTTTATGACATGCAGCCCATAAAAAGAGACTGGTTGCTGTCCGGTATCCTTCATGAGTGCAGCTTGTTATTTACATTGGCCAATCAAAGTGTCAAAGAGGCTCAATGTGTAGCGAGTGTAGTGGGAGTTCACTAATGTAATGCAAGATAGTATAAATGTACGGAATACAAAATGAGAAGCAGTAGCTAGGCTAGAACAAAAATGTATAGTTGGTTTGAGGTTAAAACGGCAATATGTAATTTTTTGGGTGACTCGATCAAATTCACAAAAATTTTAGTTATAGATCTGTCACTCATTGAAAGAAAAGTATAAGAAGCAGTAGATTGGCTGTAAGTGCGCCATTTCTACGCTTCCTTTGCTTAAGTTTCGTTTTAGCGTATTTTACTTTCTGTTTTGTACACCAGCTTCAAACAGCTGAAAATATAATATTTTTGGTAATGGAAAACATATTTCACAGCGGTTTAATGATTGATTGATTCGCTAAAATATAATTGCTTGTTTTGTCACAAACTGCAATTAGGCGAACTATTCAAATTTTTGCAACCAGGAAATGGCGGAGCAAGTTCTGTATAGTGCATATTTAATTGATCAGCCAATTGTCACCCCAGCACTACAGCTACTGGATTCTGAAGGGAGTTCCAGCTGGCATCAGAAGGAGTTGGTGAAGAAAATGCATCACAGCTGTTTGGTGAGGCAATTAAAGGAGATTGACAAATATATTGTCACATATATCATTTGTCACTTATTGTTATCATGACAAAAAAGTAGACTATTTGACAATCCATTAAAGGTGAAAAATATACAACGAAGAAAATGGTTTAGCCTATATATTGGGTCTGTAAAATACAAGTCATATCCTGTTTGATTAGCAAACACTAGCAAACACTAGGCAAGATTATAAAACATATTTTTGCTCTCAAAATGCGTGGCCTTCTATGGCTCCATATAGACAATTAGGCATTACTCATGGCATAACATGCTATTGTTTTAATCACGAGCACTTGTTAGTGCCAGAAAAGGCATTGATCCTCTCAGGCAGTCAATGAGATATCAGCACCCTAAGCAGTCAGATATTGACTGAGTCCAAAATGCACTCAGGACTCACTGAGGCATGGGGGAGCCAGTCGTTCAGCTTCTTATGAAGAGATTACTGCACTTAATTTAACAACTCCACTTTGCACTGATCAAATAAACTTCCTGATTAGGCCATTGTCACCATTCCCTGTGAGGTTTGTTGAGTGATTAATTATCTAAATTTAAAACACTGAGGGGAGAAGCTTGCCAAATAGTGTATGAGAGTGAGTGAAAGTTTGGTGCCTAGTGAATAAGACTCATGTGATGGTCAGTGAGTAGCCTAAATAGTCCATTCAAACACAGTAAATAAAAAATAAAATAGGGGGGAAACCCACATGGGACTTTATGCTGTTGGTCACAATCAGGGATTTCAGTTATACTATTAGCGAAGAGCCATTAACCTTAATTGCTCCAGTAAGATGTGTGTAAATTGGTTACGTAATGACAGGTATAAAACCATAACCACCGTTTCTATCAGATCCCCATATAATGGCACCAGTCTATGCTAATGAGTAGCTAATGTGCATGTCTACAAAAGACAAATGATCAAATGTGGGTACATGTAAATAATTATATTAGCAGTAGATTATTTTTGCATTATACAGGTAGTCAGATTCTTCGAATGATCCCTACCTGGTTAAGGCACTGAGATTCTCCCACTTATATGGCTTACATGTGCAATAACATCATTTGTTGACTAAAAACAGTCCAAATCAATTATTACTTTTTCTATTCATACTTGTAAGCCATTATCGACAGTATCACCATTGAAAGTGGTCGGATTTTGTCATTATTAGTATAATCCCTGTGAATCTGTACCTTCTGGTTTCTGTATGGGAGTTCTTTGACAGTCTCTGTGGTTTGGCTGTGTTGGCAGGGCTGGGCTGGGGTGAGGCAGGGCACAGTGCGTAGGAGGAAGAGAGCCGTGTTCAGTCAGTAGACCTAACTGCTGCCCTCAGGCCCCGTATCTGACACCAGGTGTGTGATAAGACACTGCGTGTGAAGGCAGAGTGGAGAGTGGAGCTACACGTTTACTCTCCTTTTCTCCTGCAGGTTCACCTTCTTTTCTGGTGGTTTTCTAACGCTGTTAAACTTGCTTCGTATTGCTTTGAGAAGTCTGAATGTGATGCAAAGTACAGCAAACACAAATAATTGACCATGAACAATGAATTTAGATTCTCACGCCAGCCATTTTTTTTCTTCCCCCCAGTCGGTCAAATATGATTAATATCTTCTCAGCAGTGGTATGATCTGTGAGAATGAGTTTACCAATCCGTGACTACAGTGCATTCTGAAAGTATTCAGACCTGTTTACTTTTTACACATTTTGTTACGTTACAGGATTCATCTAAAATGGCAAAAAAATATATATTAATCTCAGTCTACACACTCATACACACAATACCTCATAATGACAAAGCAAAAACAGATTTAGAAATTTGGGGAATTTGTTGAATTTAAAAACTGAAAATATCAAATTTACATAAGGATTCAGATCCTTTACTCAGTACTTTGTTGAAGCACCTTTGGCAGCACTTACAGCCTCAGGTCTTCTTCAGTACAGTGGTTTGTCCTTTAAAAGTTGCAGCGTACTACGGCGCAGCTTGCATGGTGCCGCAGAACTCTATGGCACGTTATTTAAGTGTGAACCATTGGTACCATTAATGCTAGTTTGACCACAAATGGGCATCTTTGAGAAGCTTTCAAAGCCTTCAATAGTGCCTGTACTAGATCATTTAAAACCTTTTTGTAATAACATAGTACCTGGGATTGATTAAGAAATGTTGCTAAATTAATTTGATCAATATTATGGGAGAGAATAAAGTAGACGGCACGGGTCAAAGTAATTGATTGATGACCCTGTGTCATGATGACGTACACATGTCCAAATATGGGTCTCCGGCCAGGCCATCCTGTTCCTGTGGTCACGTGTTAGAGGGTGTGTGTCATTTTATATCTATATTGCATCCTTTGAAGTAGTCATGGTGATTGATGTCTAGGGGCCTGGTTGAACTGGGGGGGTTGAGTGTTTGAACTTTTGGAACGTGTATGTCCCCCACTTTTATTGCCATTATGGTTGTTATCTGATGAAGCAGGAATGTCCTGGGGTATTTGCTGTGGCATATGCATTATAAATATCCAGAACAAGGCCTGCAATTTTTTAAATAAAGGCCCGAATATTGAACATAAAAAATATGTCTCCAAGGCCAATTCCCGGGGTGCTCTGCAGCTCATGTCATGAATCCAATGACAAAAGCCTGGAGGATGTTTTGCGTGAGGCTCCAGAATGTTTTAAAGGATTTTTGTGTACAAGTGAGGGACATATGTCTTACATATTCCAACCTGAGGAATCTACGGTTAAGATATTCACAGACAGCGTGTCCAAACCCCTTTACCGGGCAGAAGTTTTTCTCCAGCGCTAAGGATGAGAGAATGGCTTAAAATAAGACTCGCGCTGTGTCAAATTGAACAGGCCCTGAGTGCTTCAAGTCTACCCGGATATGCGTTGGAAGAACAGGTCTGCGGAAAATTGATCTGATGGCCCTAAGAGTCGCTTCAATGGCGTATACCCCGGACTCCAGAGTAACAATTTTATGTATTTTCCAAAGCATGCAAGGATGTAAATTTTTTTCAAATAACGCTCAGTTTTAAATGCCGCAATTACCAAATTTTCCGAACACTGGTGAATAAGCTGGACGGTCTTTTCGAAAATCGTGAACAATTACGCCGATGGCCGAGGTTATCGTTGAGGCATACCCAGGACCCACAAGGCCGAAGGCGGATCTTTCCCTGGAGTGAAAACGTCCGGAGCTTTGATGGAGCGGGCAAACGACTTTGCGATGGTGAATTGGAAACGGATAATGGTCAGGGCTAACCGGACCCTTTATCTGTAAGAAATAGTAAAAAAAAAAAATTGTTGTTTTGCAAGGAAGAATGGGAAAAAATATCAGTCTCTCGATGTGCAAAACTGATAGAGACATACCCCAAGCGACTTACAGCTGTAATCGCAGCAAAAGGTGGCGCTACAAAGTATTAACTTAAGGGGGCTGAATAATTTTGCATGCCCAATTTTTCAGTTTTTGATTTGTTAAAAAAGTTTGAAATATCCAATAAATGTCATTCCACTTCATGATTGTGTCCCACTTGTTGATTCTTCACAAAAAAGTTTTATATCTTTATGTTTGAAGCCTGAAATGTGGCAAAAGGTCACAAAGTTCAAGGGGGCCGAATACTTTCGCAAGGCACTGTACATGTGCGTTAGGGCGCGAATTGGACACAGACCTTCCTGTGTTCCAACTTGCCTGAGAAGAAGTACGATTGTCCGGTTGAATCGGCAATTGTTTTGTACGTTTATAACATCCTAAAGCTTGATTCTGCACTTAGTTTGACCAGTTCAGTCGACATATAATATGTAATTTTGAAGTTTTGATGCGCAACTGTTCGGGACCAGAAGTCATTTTGGATGCATTTCAGCTGAAAGTGGTAGCAGATGCTAATATAAGGACACACGAACTGAAACAAAATGATGTATTGGGTAAGTATTACTCCTTCCACTACATTCTGATCGAAGACCATCAAAGGTAAGGGAATATTTATGTTGTAATTTTGTATTTCTGTTGACTCCAACATAGCGGAGAAATATTGCTTACGTCTGAGCGCCGCCTCAGATTATTACATAGTGAACTAATTCTGTAACGTTAAAAATAAATGTGACACAGCGGTTGCATTAAAAACCTGTTAGAGATCGGGCTACTTTTTTCAACATTCTGTTAAAAAACGCGCTACATTTCAACGTCCTGCTACTCATGCCAGGAATATATTATATGCATATGATTAGTATGTGTGCATAGAAAACACTCTGAAGTTTCTAGAACTGGTTCAATGGTATCTGTGACTATAACAGAACGAGTTCCGTGGTCAAAATCGCAAGAAACCTGATCACAAAATCAACGAAGAAAAAATCCATCCGCCAGTCTCTGTATTGTCTATGGCTTGCCATAAATGATGGAACTGTGCTTGCAATTCCTACAGCTTCCACACGATGTCGCCAGTGTTGTGATTTCCAGGTCCCTTTATCATTGGTCAGATCGCTGAATAGCACATCCTGTCTTCAGGTGCGCACCCGGAAAAAATGTCGGTGAAAAAATGGACTTTGTTTTGAAAACTTCTAGCTATTGAATACAGATCTCTCCGTGATCAATTTGATCGTTTATTAACGTTTACTAATACCTAAACTTGGATTACAGAAGTAGGTTGAAGTGTTTTGTCAAAGTTTATAGGCAACTTTATGAATTTTAAAAAATGACGTCGTGTTGGGAAATGTGACTTTTTCCATGGATTTCTCGGTGTTCATAAATGGACATTTTGGGTATATATGGACCAATTTAATAAAAAAAAGACCCAATTGTGATGTTTATGGGACATATAGGAGTGCCAACAAAGAAGCTTGTCAAAGGTAATGAATGTTTTATATTTTATTTCTGCGTTTTGGGTAGCGCCGGCTACGCTAATTTCTTTGTTTTCGTCCCCTTTGTGTGTTTCTGGGGGCTGCATGCTATCAGATAATAGCTTCTCATGCTTTCGCCGAAAAGCATTCTACAAATCTGACATGTTGGCTATATTCACAACGAGTGTGGCTTTAATTGAGTACCTTGCATTTGAGTTTTAATGAAAGTTTGAGTTGTATCGAGTACAATTAGTTGGCGCTCTTTAATTTCCGCTGATTTGGTTCCTGTACAGGTACAAGCATCCATAAAAGGTTTTAAGAAGCAGTGTATCTTTCTAACTATATGTAGAACATGTATATTTAGTCAATGTTTATGATGTGTATTTCTGTTATCTGGCGGAGCTATCTATAATTTCTCCGGACATTTTTGAGCATTTTCAGAACATGGCATCAATGTAAACGGAGATTTATGGATATAAATTGCATATTATTGAAAAATACATAAATGTACTGTGTAACATGTCCTATTACTGTCATCTGATGAAGATTTTCAAAAGGTTAGTGAATTATTTTTCTTTTAATCCTGCGTTTGTGATTGCATCTTTTGTTCGGCAAAATGGCTGTATATCGTCTGTCTCTTTGTGGTGGTTTGACATAAATATGTGCTATGTTTTTGCCGTAAAACATTTTAGAAATCTGACACGCTGGGTAGATGAACAAGGTGTTTATCTTTCATTTGAGCTATTGGACTTGTTAATGTGTGGAGGTTAAATATTTCTAAGAATATTTTTGCATTCTGTGCGCCACCGTTTGAGTTGAGCGGGGGGTGTGGTTCCCGCTGGGGAACCTGTACCGTTAACAAGTTTTAACAAGAAATGCCCAAAATGTAATTGCAATTACAACCTTAAAATAGATAGCCCTAAACCGCATGTGTGTGGAATCATACATTGTCCAATCTGTAAAGGGCCTTTGAAAAGCAGAGACGCTGAAGTGGTTCAAGAAGTGCCACACGAGTGTTATATTCAGCCCTTGGCTGAAGATGAACATTCAGAGAAATATGTGTTCTATGATTTTGAGACAAATCAGCAATCGGGGGATCATTTGCCTATTTTTGTATCTACCACGACATTCAAGGGGGAAAAGTGGTCTGCAGAAGGATCCAATTGTGCACTATTCTTTCTAAAACATTTTAGAAAGCCACAGTACAGAAACTTCACGTTTATAGCCCACAATGCTAGAGCCTACGACTCTTACCTGCTTCTGAACCCTTTGATACAGCAAGGCGTGGCACCCAGGGTCATAGCTCAAAGTAGTAAAATCTTGTGTTTTGTAGACCCAGCCTTCAACCAGAGATACACTGACAGTTTAAGCTTCTTACCCATGCGATTGGCTCAAATGCCAGAGGCCTTGGGTTTTGAAAACTCTGTGAAAGGCTGGTTCCCCCACTTCTTCACATCTGAGGAGAATCTACATTATGTCGGATCACATCCCAGCCCAGAAATGTACGGGTGTGATCAAATGTCTCCCAAAGAGCGTGAGAGATTCATGACGTGGTACGAGACAGTAAGACATGGCACCTTTGATTTCCATAAAGAGATGGAATCATACTGTGACAATGATGTGGTTATACTTCATGAAGGATGCCTCAGATTCAGAGAAGAGGTAATCAAAGATGCAGGCATTGACCCCTGGAGATGTACAACTATTGCATCGGCATGCATGAAAACCTATCGCACACACTATCTGCCTACAGCTTCTATAGCTATCCCCTCGCCTGACAACTACCGACGCCAATTCAAGTCATACTCTAGTGGGTCCATTCAATGGTTGGAGTATATGGCCCAGAATAAAGACATTTTTATTCAACATGCTTTGAATCGGGGGGAGAAGGCATTTGGCTCTTACCATGTAGATGGCTACACCCAGATTGACGGGGTTGAGACCGTGTATGAGTACAACGGTTGTTTCTTCCATGGTTGTAAATCTTGATTTGTGCCCCAGACCATGTGTGTCCTAACCCAAAATACTTTTGGGGAAATGTACCAAGAGTTTTAAGACAAATTGTATTCTTTACAGGCTACTTACGGCCTAAAAGTGGAGGTTTTGTGGGAGCACGAATGGACCGCCCTCAAAAAGTCTGATCCTCATGTTCAAGCCTTCCTTTCCAGCTATGACACCCCAGAACCCCTGGAACCCCGACAGGCCTTGTATGGCGGCCGTACCAATGCTTTGACATTGCGGTATGTAGCTCAACCCGACGAGACAATAGGATATGTAGATTTTACATCCCTTTATCCTCATGTAATGAGTTCCTCATGCTATCCTATGGGGCATCCGGAAATTATTCATCGTGATTTTGACTTACCTCAAAACTATTTTGGTCTGATCAAAGCAATGGTCCACCCTCCTAGGGGTTTGTTTATACCAGTGTTGCCTTACAGGGGCCCTCAAGGAAAACTTTTCTTTCCCCTTTGTCGCACAGGCAGTGAAAACAAACAACAAACCCCATGTGATCACTCAGATCAAGAAAGAGCCCTAACAGGGGTGTGGGTCACAGTTGAATTCTCTAAGGCTTTAGAGATGGGGTATCGTGTGGCCAAAATCTTTGAAGTGTGGAACTTTTCCAAGAAATCAGACACTCTTTTTAAAGAGTACATCAAGACCTTCTTGAGATGCAAGCAAATGGCTTCAGGCTATCCTGCATCGGTCACAGATCAAGAGAGCAAAGACAGGTACATTCAAGACTATCACAACAGAGAAGGCATACCTCTTGGTCAACAAAACCAAACGAAATGTGTCGAAATTGTACTTAAATTCGCTTTGGGGCAAATTATCGCAGAAATGTAATATGCTAACAACGTCGATTATTAAAGACCCCAAAGAATTTTTGGAATTTGTTTTTTCGGTCCAATACGAAATTTCACATTTTTCATTCTTGAGTCAAGACATTGCCTTGGTGCAATGGCGACGTAACAAGAAGTGGGTTCTACCCCCGGGTAATGTAAATGCGTTTCTTGCAGCATTTACCACGGCCTATGGCCGACTTGAACTGTACACCCTCATGGAGCAGCTTCAGAGGCGGGTTCTTTACCACGACACAGACTCTGTGGTCTATGTAAGCAAACCGGGGGATTGGAGCCCCCCACTCAGCAACTATCTGGGTGGCTTAACAAGTGAACTCGCAGAGGGTGACCATATCACAGAATGGTCCTCCTGTGGTCCCAAAAGCTATGCTTTTAGGACTAAAAATAATCACGTGGTGTTGAAAGCCAAAGGCATGACTCAAAACTACGAAAATGCCCCGCGTGTAAAACTTGGAATCAATCATGCGCTTGGTCGAGGGGTTCCTAAATGACAGGAATAGTGACTTGGAGATTTTGAGCTCCTACAAAAAGATTGTTAGGGATAAAAAGGGCTTCCATCTGAGGAAGGCCCCACTTACTAAAATATTCAGGGTAGTCTATGACAAGAGACTGCTTTTACCTGACGGGACCACATTGCTCTTTGGCTACTGACTTATGCTACAAGCTACAGTGTGTCTTAAAGCTTAAGATATAATGACTGCTGTAGAAGGTTTTGACCCCCGGTTGCAACTACCATTTTCGGCCTTAATTGCAGGGCCTTCTAGTAGTGGTAAAACTTGTTTTGTAAAAAGTATTTTAGAGAATTCTGAACATGTGTTATCTCAAAAGCCTGATAATGTTGTGTGGTGTTATTCTTGTTATCAACCTCTGTATGATGAATTGTTGAAGACAATAAAAATCAAGTTTGTTGAAGGAATACCTGATTCCCTGTCTGATGATGAACTTTTACCTCCTCATAAAAACAATCTGCTGGTTTTGAACGATATGCTATTTGCAGGTAGCAAACATCCCGAAATTGCCCGAGCGTTTACCCAATATACTCATCATAGAAACCTGTCCGTGCTTTACTTGGTGCAGAATGTGCCGCACCATCAGTTTGAACGCCAATTACATGGTTTTATTCAAAAATCCTAGAGACAAACTACAAATTAACACTCTAGCTCAGCAGATGTACCCGGGAAGGAAATCCTACTTTATGGAAAGCTACGAGGACGCTACCAAAGCGCCATTTTCTTATTTAATTGTGGATTTAAAAGCAAATACTCCAGAACACCTGAGGCTACGAACAGGTCTGTTCCCGTGGGAGTGGCCGGCTGCGTACATTCCTAAAAAGTAACCGCTATGTCTCTGCGTTTAAGAGTGTATAGGGCCTAGCAGATGAAACTCTCGAGATTCTGCACAGTAGCGAGCGTGTGCCTCCAGTCCTTTGTTTGCACCGGTGGATGGGTCTGTCGATTCCATAGAACCTCCTGCAGTATCCTTGCTAAACAGCCCTGCGCTGAATTGGGTCTTGAGCGTGTCTTCAGAGTAGTTGAGTAAACACTCCATGATGGCCCGGTATGGGTATGTGGCACTGCTTTGACTGATTAGACGTTCCCCCAAAGTCACATCCACTTGGGAGAAGATGGTGGCCACTGGGTAATTAATGAGACTCACTTTGGCATCGTTTGCATTATCAGTACCAACCCTTTTGGTCACTTTTAGACGCAAATGCACCAAGGTGTTGTTGAGGTCCAGATGGTTGTCACCGTGGCCTGGTATGAAAAACTCTATGGGACCGTTGTCTGTAATGGCAGAGAGTGGGGCTATCTCCACATAACTGGACCTCTCTACTGAATGTTGGGTTAAGGGGGCCGTGAAAAGATCGAGCTCTGTCTTTATAGCTTCAGAGGACATGCGGTGTAAAAGAGCCATGGTGCTTGTTCTTTTAGAAAATACTTCCGAGTATTCTTTTTACCGTTTTTGTTCCAGACCTCCTCACTTTACCCCGTCTTTGACTAACTGAGTTTCTTTTAACCGTTAACCTCCGTTTTTTAGGCGCAAGCCTGCGCCTTATACCCGGAGGTCTCTTTTTTGGTCTTCGAGACAACATCATCAACCCTGAACCTTCTTGACGCTCGACATCTGGTGACGCCCTTCTGGTCATAGCATTGGCTACAACCTCACTTACTATATTTTTTGCTGCTGATTTTAAATGCGGTATGGCTATACTGAGGCCTCTCTTCATAAACGGTAAAACCATCCTAAAGAGGTTACGAAATATACCTCCTATCCCCAAACCATACATGATGGGGGAACCATAATTGCCGGGTAACCCATTACCCACTTGATCAACATAGTATGAGACATACCGGTTAGGGTCGAGATGTCGGTGTTCCATAACCCTTTGTAATTTAGATGTATTATGTATATAAAATATATAATACTAATATTATATATGTAGAGGGGTTTTGGTGGGTCTAAAGTGGATTTTTACAATTGCTTTACCATAAGTAAATTCGATGTTTTCGTTCTGATCCGTTTTAAGCTCAACAAGAATGTTTTCAATATATTTCTTGCTTACAAGTACGTAGTGTGGCTTGTCGTAGGTGACAGTGACTATGTCCCCATCCTTTCCGTCTATATGTACCATTCTCAAGAGTGGCACACAGCTGTCTCCGACCCTTTGATAGGATATGATGTTGGTATACACAAATATGTTGTAAAATCCTGCATGTATATCCGCGGGGAAATGGAATAATTTATCCTTCACATACGTCCATTTATTGGGACCCATCCCCAACATGTAGGCTAAGTTACCGCCGGTCTTTATCCCCCCGGCAGCATCTCCTGAAATTTGTACATGTTTATGTATAGGGTTGTACATCAGGAATATTTCCATTCTGTTCTGCGATAGGCGTTCATTCAACTCGGAGACGATCCTGTCGACGGTTCTATAGAACCCTTTTTTAACCTTAATAAGTTTTGCAGGTTCCGATAACGTTTTGCAATAAAAATCACGGTCCTTATCTTTGATATTATACCAGCTATGGGGGTATGTAATCTCGCTGAGACCTACTTCCCAGGCCTCTGATAAATCTATAGGCTTTGGAAAATTGGTTGTATAATTCAAACTCTGATTATTACGATATATATGTGCGGACGCATTACTGGGGAGAGTCAGGTAGAAGCCGCTGTGTTCCATTATGCACTCCGGTGTACACAGGAATGATGATGTATTTTATCATGCATGGGGGTTTCACCAGCGCCTCAAAATTGTTGAAGAAGTAGTATCTTGGGGGGTCGTATAGGCATGGATGCCTGCGCTGGCTGGGGTGATTAATCTCACAACCGATGCATTTTTCTCGTATATATTCTCCAATCACCACGTCTAAAAGCGTGGCTACAGAGGCCTTGATGGTGTCCACAAAAATAGTACTGACCACACCATCAAACACGTCCTCAGGCTGTGTACATGTAGGGGGAGTCGCGGGTCTTGCCAGGGGGGAGTAGAATGTTGGGCTGCGAGGCATAGAGTCCTTAGTGTCGGGCCCCCATGACGTTTCGGAGTTCTGGTATGCGGTAGGAATATCCATGGTTAATGCATAAGTGAAGAACTGTAGGTTTTAAGGACCCTCCTTTTATTGTTGAACCAGCCCTCAGGGTATCTGGGCGTGGTTAACCTCTAGCGTCGAGCAATCACCTATCCGGGAGCGTAATCATAGCCTCAAGCTCATTAGCATAATGCAACGTTAACTATTCATGAAAATCGCAAATGAAATGACTTAAATATATTGGCTCACAAGCTTAGCCATTTGTTAACGACACTGTCATCTCAGATTTTCAAAATATGCTTTTCAACCATAGCTACACAAGCATTTGTGTAAGAGTATTGATAGCTCGCATAGCATTAAGCCTAGCATTCAGCAGGCAACATTTTCACAAAAACAAGAAAAGCATTCAAATAAAATCATTTACCTTTGAAGAACTTCAGATGTTTTCAATGAGGAGACTCTCAGTTAGATAGCAAATGTTCAGTTTTTCCAAAAAGATTATTTGTGTAGGAGAAATCGGTCCATTTTGTTCATCACGTTTGGCTAACAAAAAAAAAATAATTCAGTCATTACAACGCCAAACTTTTTCCCAAATTAACTCCATAATATCGACAGAAACATGGCAAACGTTGTTTAGAATCAATCCTCAAGGTGTTTTTCACATATCTATTTGATGATAAATCATTCGTGGCAGTTGCCTTTCTCCTTTGAACCTAATGGAAAAGTGGACGCAGCTGGAGATTGCGCAATAATTGCGACGGAGGACCCCAAGCGGACATCTGGTAAATGTAGTCTCTTATGGTTAATCTTCCAATGATATGCCTACAAATACGTCACAATGCTGCAGACACCTTGGGGAAACGACAGAAAGTGTAGACTCATTCCTGGCGCATTCACAGCCATATAAGGAGACATTGGAACACAGCGCATTCAAAATCTCGGGCATTTCCTGTATGAAATTTCATCTTGGTTTTGCCTGAAGCATTAGATCTGGGGCACTCACAGACAATATCTATGCAGTTTTGGAAACGTCAGAGTGTTTCCTTTCCAAAGCTGTCAATTATATGCATAGTCGAGCATCTTTTCATGACAAAATATCTTGTTTAAAACGGGAACGTTTTTTATCCAAAAATTAAAAGAGCGCCCCCTATATCGAAGAAGTTAACATAGCCGCGTACTTAATTTTCTCCATGGGTTGACCCTTCTTACGATGTACCTTCTTGGGGCTCCTTTGAATCGTAATCCTCAGGATTCGTATATATTATGCACTTCTTTAGCCGAACAATGCTCTGGCGCTGTTGGCTCTGTACAAACAGAGCGTCCAACAACTCCAACATTTTCAATTCCATTAAATCCCAACTTTTAAAAGGGATAAGCATGCGCAACCTAAAATCACCGACCAAACCGCCCTCCCGGATGTTTTGGTTGCGGATTTCCTCGGTGCTGATATAGAACTCCACGCAGCCACAGGGAAGTCCATTCTTTCTCTGTATTTTAACCCGGTGAAATACTCTTCCTGAGGAGTCAGGGGTACCTTCCAACAGGTCTCGTAGCCTGTGAACAAGCTGTACCCCTTGGTGATACGTCTCAGTTCGGGACACAAAACCTAGCAAAAAACCGTCCAGTCTTCAACCCCATAGTCCACTCCTATTGTCTGGTCGGTATATTCTTCTCCTTCGGCTACCGTATAGAGTTTCACTCCACAGGCCAAGTAATGAAACAGATACCCCCAGTGCTGTCCATTAGACATCAGCACTTCATCTTTCAGCGCAGTTGCGGGCGGTATCTGGGATCTATACACACTTAGAAACCGCTTTTTTGGAGCATCGTATATTGCGGTAGTATACTCTGCCCTTTCTCTATGTTTCAGCCGCGGTCCTGCTTCCGTTGTTACAGTCATCACAGCTTTGCCATTGATCGCAAAATCCATGTTTAAAAACCGTGTTTACTGTTCTGGGTTCGCACGCCTTGTTCTGGACATTTATAATGCGTATGCCACAGCCAATACCCCAGGACATTCCTGCTTCATCAGATAACAACCCTAAGGGCAATAAAACTGGGGGCCATACACGTTCCGGGGTATACGCCATTGAAGCGACTCTTAGGGCCATCAGATCATTTAGTCCGCAGACCTATTCTTCCAACGCATATCCGGGTAGACTTGAAGCACTCATGGCCTGTTCAATTTGACACAGCGCGAGTCTTATTTTAAGCTATTCTCTCATCCTTAGCGCTGGAGAAAAACTCTCGGGTTCTGCCCGATAAAGGGGTTTGGACACGCTGTCTGTGAATATCTTAACCGTAGATTCCTCAGGTTGGAATATGTAAGACATATGTCCCTCACTTGTACACAAAAATCCTTTTGGAGCCTCACGCAAAACATCCTCCAGGCTTTTGTCATTGGATTCATGACATGAGCTGCGGAGCACCCCGAGAATTGGCCTAGGAGACATATTTTTTATATTTAATATTCGGGCCATTTTTTTGAAAATCGCAGGCCTTGTTCTGGATATTTATAATGCATATGCCACAGCCAATACCCCAGGACATTCCTGCTTCATCAGATAACAACCATAAGGGCAATAAAACTGAGGGTGGGGGACATACACGTTCCAAAAGTTCAAACACTCAACCCCCCCAGTTCAACCAGGCCCCTAGACATCAATCACCATGACTACTTCAAAGGATGCAATATAGATATAAAATAACACACACCCTCTAACACGTGACCACAGGAACAGGATGGCCTGGCCGGAGGCCGATATTTGGACATGTGTACATCATCATGACACAGGGTCATAAATCAATTACTTTGACCCGTGCCGTCTACTTTATTCTCTCGTATGGGGGTTCTATTCCAAGAAAAAATGAAAAACCCTCTGGGTTTCAGTTAGGATGGAACAGAAAATATGGCTCTGTACAACATGATGGTCGAGAGTAGGCTACAGTACTGGGCTATTTAGCAAAGTCTTCTTGGGTATGATGCTACAAGCTTGGCACACCTGTATTTGGGGAGTTTACATTCTTCTCTGCAGATCCTCTCAGGCTCTGTCAGGTTGGATGTGGAGCATTGCTGCACAGCTATTTTCAAATCTCTCCAGAGATTTTAGATTGGGTTCAAGTTCGGGCTCTGGCTGGGCCACTTAAGGACATTCAGAGACTTGTCCCGAAGCCACTCCTGTGTTGTCTTGGCTGTGTGCTTAGGGTCGTTGTCCTGTTGGAAGGTGAACCGTCGCCCCAGTCTGAGGTCCTCAGTGCTCTGGAGCAGGCTTTTCATCAAGGAACTCTCTCTGAACTTTGCTCCGTTCATCTTCCCCTCAATCCTGAATAGTTTCCCAGTCCCTGAATAACATCCCCACAGCATGATGCTGCCACCACCATGCTGCACCATAAGGATGGTGTCAGGTTTCCTCCAGATGTGATGCTTGGCATTCAGGCCAAAGAGTTCAATCTTGGTTTTCATCAGGCCATCTATTTTCTCATGGTCGCAGAATCCTTTAGGAAAACTCCAAGCGGGCTGTCATGCCTTTTACTGAGGAGCGGCTTCCATCTGGCCACTCTACCATAAAGGCCTGATTGGTGGAGTGCTGCAGAGATGGGTGTCCTTCTGGAAGGTTCTCCCATCCCCACAAAGGAACTCTGGAGCTCTGGCAGAGTGACCATTAGGTTCTTGGTCACCTCCCTGACCAAGGCTCTCCTCCCCCTCGATTGCTCAGTTTGCCGGGTTGTGGTGTTTCTAAACTTCTGTTCTTGGGGACCTTCAATGTTATATAAATGTTTTGGTAACCTTCCCCAGATCTGTGCCTTGACACAATCCTGTCTGAGAGCTCTACGTACAATTCCTTCGACCTCATGGTTTAGTTTTTGCTCTGACATGCACTGTTAACTGTGGGATCTTATATAGACAGGTGTGTGCCTTTACAAATCATGTCCAATCAATTGAATTTACCTGTTTCCATTGATCATCAATGATGATCAATGGAAACAGGATGTACCTGAGCTCAATTTTGAGTCTCATAGCAAAGGTTCTGAATACTTATGTAAATAAGGTACCTGTTTTGTATTTTTCAAACATGCTACATTTCATACATGCTAAAATGTCTAAACACCTTTTTTCGCTTTGTCATTATGGGGTAATGTGTGAGGATTGATGGGGATTTTTTATTTAATCCATTTTAGAACAAGGTTGTAATGTAACAAAATGTGGAAAAAGTCAAAAGGTCTGAATATTTTTTCTGAATGCACTGTATATGACTCTGTATCATGTACGGTTCACGGATCATTGGGTCTTCATTACAAAAATGTCTGTAGAGTCCAAATGGTTTGAGCTACAAACTATTAAAAGCTATCTATGAAAACAACATGCACATGTACAGTTGAAGTCGGAAGAACACATACTGTACACATAGGTTGGAGTTACTAAAACTCATTTTTCAACCATTCCACAAATTTCTTGTTAACAAACTATAGTTTTGGCAAGTCAGTTAGGACATCTACTTTGTGCATGACACAAGTAATTTCACCAACAATTGTTTAGAAGCAGATTATTTCACTGTATCACAATTCCAGTGGGCCAGAAGTTTACATACACTAAGTTGACTGTGCCTTTAAACAGCTTGGAAAATTCCAGAAAATGATGTCATGGCTTTAGAAGCTTCTGATAGGCTAATTGACATCATTTGAGTCAATTGGAGGTGTACCTGTGGATGTTTTTCAAGGCCTACTCAGTGCCTGTTTGACATCATGGGAAAATCAGCCAAGATCTCAGAAAAACAATTGTAGACCTCCGCAAGTCTGGTTCATCCTTGGGAGAAATTTCCTGAAGGTCTGAAGGTACCACGTTCATCTGTACAAACAACAGTACGCAAGTATAAACACCATGGGACCACGCAGCTGTCATACCGCTCAGGAAGGAGACACGTTCTGTCTCCTAGAGATGAATGTGCTTTGGTGCGAAAAGTGCAAATCAATCCCAGAACAACAGCAAAGGACCTTGTGAAGATGCAGGAGGAAACAGGTACAAAAGTATCATATCCACAGTAAAACGAGTTCTATATCGACATAACCTGAACAGCCGCTCAGCAAGGAAGAAGCCACTGCTCCAAAACCGCCATAAAAAAAAGCCTGACTACGGTTTCCAACTGCACATAGGGACAGAGATTGTACTTTTTGGAGAAATGTCCTGTGGTCCGATGAAACAAAAATGGAACTGTTTGGCCATAAGGACCACCATTATGTTTGGAGAAAAAATGCGGACTCTTGCAAGCCGAAGAACACCATCCCAACCATGAAGCACGTGGGTGACAGCATCATGTTGTGGGGGTGCTTTGCTGCAGGAGGGACTGGTACACTTCACAAAATAGACGGCATCATGAGGAGGAAAATTATGTGGATATATTGAAGCAACATCTCAAGACACCAGTTAAAGCTTGGTCACAAATGGGTCTTCCAAATGGATAGTCACCCCAAACATACTTCCAAAGTTGTGGCAAAATGGCTTAAGGACAACAGAGTCAAGGTATTGGAGCGGCCATCATAAAGCCCTGACCTCAAACCTGTAGAAAATGTGTGGGCATAACTGAAAAAGCGTGTGCGAGCAAGGAGGCCTACAAACCTGACTCAGTTACATCTGCTCTGTCAGCAGGAATGGGACAACATTCACCCAACTTATTGTGGGAAGCTTGTGGAAAGCTACCCAAAATGTTTGAACCAAGTTAAACAATTTAAAGGCAATGCTACCAAATACTAATTGAGTGTATGTAAACTACTCACCCACTGGGAATGTGATGAAAGAAATAAAAGCTGAAATAAATCCTTCTTTCTACTTTTAATTCAGACATTTCAATTTCTAAAAAATAAAATGGTGATGCTAACTGACCTAAGGCAGGGAATGTTTACTTGGATTAAATGTCAGGAATTGTGGAAAAACTGAGTTAATGTATTTGGCGAAGGTGTATGTAAACTTCTGACTTCAACTGTAACATGTTTTGCGCTGTCACTCATAAGCCAGCAGCATACCACCCTGCATCCTCCTGCTCTCTTGCTTCAGAAGCTAAGCAGGGTTGGTCTTGGTCAGTTCTTGGATGGGAGACCAGATGCTGCTGGAAGCAGTAGGTCTAAAAAATATATCCTAACACCCCAGTGATTGGGGACATTTCCCTGTGTAGGGTGCTGTCTTTCAGGTGGGACATTAAACAGGTGTCCTGACTCTCTGTGGTCACTAAAGGTCCCATGGCACTTATCATACGAGTGGCTAAAATCTCAATCTGTCCTTCGTACCATCTTGGCCACCTAATCATCCCCAGCTTACAATTGGCTCATACATCCCCTCTCCCCTGTAACTATACCCCATGTTGTTGCTGTAAATGAGAATGTGTTCTCAGTCAACTTACCTGGTAAAATAAATAAATAATTGCTACACAAGAGTAGTTAGAAGTTAAGAGGTTATTCTTCATATGAAATAGTGTCTATAATAAGCTCACAATCTTGCCATCACAAACACTGAACTCCAAACTGTTGTCATTGACTAATTGGATATTAATTTCCCAGTGAGCAAAAAATTGCAATCATTTATATCAGGTTTTTGCTTTAGCTGACTTTAAAAAAATATATTAACATTTGTCAATAAAAAACGAATGAATGCAACTGTTTGGTCAAATGTGTGTGTTCTACTTGTAGCCCTGGTTGTCCTGAAACGAAAATGGTAAAACACTTCATTGTGAGGCTAAATATAAGGGCTGGACATGGAGATAAATTAAAGTCAGATAAATTGAAAGCCAATTTTGGCTGGGGTCTCAGGACTGATTGAGTTAAACACTTCTGGGGCAGCATTTTCACTTTTGGGTGAAAAGCATGCCCAGAGTAAACTGCCTCCTACTCAGTCCCAGATGCTAATATATGCATATTAATATTAGTATTGGATAGAAAACACTCTGAAGTTTCCAAAACTGTTTGAATGATGTCTGTGAGTATAACATAACTCATATGGCAGACCTAAGAACAAAATCCAAACAGGAAGTGGGTAATCTGAAGTTTTTGAACTCAGCCCCTATCAAATACACAGTGGGATAGGGGTCATTTTGCACTTCCTAAGGATTCCACTAGATGACAACCATCTTTAGAACGTTGTTTCAGGCTTCTACTGTGAAGGAGGGCCTGAATGAGAGCTGATTGAGTCAGAGGTCTGGCAGCAGCCTCGATCTCAGTCATGCGCATTTCACATGTGAGGTAGCTCTCGTTTCATTGCTTTTCTAGAGACAATGGAATTCTCCGGTTGGAATATTATTAAAAATGTATGGAACTACTGAATATAACACTGCAATGTAAAATTGAGATTTTTGGATATAAATATGAACTTTGCCGAACAAAACATACATGTATTGTGTAACATGAAGTCCTATGAGTGTCATCTGATGAAGATCATCAAAGGTTAGGGATTAATCTTCTCTATTTGTGCTTTTTGTGACTCTTCTCTTTGGCTGGAAAAATGGCTGGGTTTTTCTGTGACTTGTTGGTGACCTAACATAATCGCTTGTGGAGCTTTCACTGTAAATCATTTTTGAAATCAGCCACTGTGGCTGGATTAATGAGAATGTTATCTTTAAAATGGTGCCTAATATTGTATGTTTGAGAAATTTTATTCATGAGATTTCTGTTGATTTGTATTTGGCACCCTGCAATTTCAATGGCGAGAGCCCAGCCAGGTTAAAGGTCTAAAAATGGCCACTCATCAGGATATTCTCAAAAATGGTTTGTGTTCCCAATTAAGTGTTTATGTGAATATTGCCAGAACAATCAGATGCCAAAAGTATTATGTTCCCTGTCAGGGAACTGAAGAATTAGCTCCACTGGCCTGGCTGACGTTCAAGCATTAGCATCCACCAAATGAATGAAGCCTAAGTAGCTTCAGTTTTACTGCATATCTGGTGTACACTACGTTTACATTACTGGGTGTTACAGGTTAGCTTTTACAAAACACCGCCATAGGTTTTTCAAGCAGCCGTTCTCAATTTGGGGAAAAAAGTCTGTGTCCATTTACAGGTGGTTATACAAAAAAAAGATAACTCAAAAATATATTAAAAATGCATGGGTTGTACCATACACCATCTTAGCTGCCACAAATCTATCATTTTCCAGCTTCTTTGCAGGTGCTAGTCGCTTCAGCTACAAATACCAAACATGGATTTAATATCTTTCTAAGTTCTGTTTTTTTTCCTCATGTAGAGAAGATGTTGGACAAACCGCACACACAACTGGAAGAGTAGACCAAGTTCAAACATAATTTTAGTCAACATTCTAGCTTGTAAGGAACATTTACACGATTTTGCACACAAACGTCTCAAGCTGTATATACCAATTAATTGTGTATTACAGCCAGATTAGTCAGACTAGTGCCAGTGGGGTAAGCCTCAATGACACCATGAATCATTGTTCCACTCAGGATATTACACTTACTTGCAAAATGTAATATTAATATACACCATTAAAAGGCTTTAACTTATCTGCACATGATAGACAGGCATTGCCAGAGCTCCAAATTGAAGAGACTGGATATGGTTAGTGAGCTTGACTTGCAGTTGACAAATGTCCCATTGCCATACCACACCTATACCTTATCAATATAGCATACCGAAGTTCACAAAGTGGTCACGTATAGTAGCCTGGGTATCTGTACTTTAATTAACCAGGCAGCAAATATTATTATTATAGAAAAAGGCTAACATTGACATCCTGCACCGAGAACAGTGAACAAACTACCAGGTCTCTGGGTATTCTGCTGCTTGAATTGTGGTGTTGTTGGACTAGCTAGCGAACTAGCCCTAGATCATGACTCTCAGTTCCATTTATTACTTGCACAGAAGTCATTGAACAAGGCGACTTCTGTACAGATGAGTTTTGTTAAGAGCCCCACATCTCGGTCTAAACCGCTAAGGCGGTTTTGGAAGCTTGACAAGGACCTTATCTTACATATCAACAAGAAATAATTTTCAGAAAATAAAATGTTAAATTGATAGTACACCTTTATAGGGTTGGCTATATGTCCATGTCACAGCGCTTGTTTACGGAAAAGGAAAGATGTGGACTACTACTTGTGCTATTAGCCATCCGTCTACCCGAACACCTGTGTGTAAACAGAAGACCGATGCCACAAACGTGGTATTACTTAAAACTGTTGGCTGCAACTATTTTGCATTGTGAAATAATTTGGGATCTGTTATGGAAGTAGAGCTATTTATGTTTCTAGAACCGTACCTTAATTGAGAATCGATTCACGTTTAGAATGAGTATTTGGCTGTTTTGGCTTCCAGAGCCAATTTGCCTTTATGAAAAACATAGCAAAGTTCCTTGGACTATACTGTTAGGCTACTTTAATCCATTATTGGACTAGCGAGCTACATATTCTTTCCGCCTTAACTATACGTTCACAATTATGAAGTGGAAATGGTGTCAATTGTTAGACTAACAAAGTGTAGCTACAATTAATTAAATGGAGGGGGGGAAAATGTAGCGAGTATTTTTCTCAAAGGCATTTTCATTATGAGCCCACTGTCACAGCCTACCTGCCGATCTCTGCTCTTTTCTCTCACCGCGTTGCTCCCTCTCGAGGCTTGTTTAGATGCCTGTTTCTCTAACAAACAAGTAAATTACTTTACGACATGACTTGACATTTTCTAAACTCTTCAGTTCCTTCTGAAAACTTAAACATGGATAACTTATTTCAACTATTCTATTATCAATTGGCTGTATTTTATGCTTGCTTGCATCTGCTCGAGACAAATTGAGTATTGCATTGCTAGCGTCAACACTCAATGGGCCAGTTCATTTTGCAAGGCCTGGTGCCCCGGTTGAGTCGAGATTTAGTTTAAGGACCAATGGAATGGTGTAATATTTTTATACCCCGCAACCCATTGCACCGGGACATGCAAAAAGAACTCGCCCAATTCTTTGCTTTCTCTGTACACGCTCAACTCTGTCAACCCACTCTTAAAGGCACTTGTCCCTGTTTTGACACAATATATGGCTACTCATAAAATACATAACTTTCTGAACGTTAATAATAGTGCCTATATGTACACCTACACTATTTAAAATACATTTGACTGCAATTTCACATATACACACAAAATAATGCTGAATGCAATTATTAAACGTTTCTTTGCTGACTGACTTTGCTGTCATGCACAGCTAGTTTTTTTTATATTCACTTATACTTCATCTTAAGATGTAAAGCTGTAAGTGGTTTCACATAATTGTAATACTGTAAATAAAAAGTGTAGGAAGAGCATGTGCTGGTTAACTGCTCCATTCACTTCATATGGTAATCATATTTTGAAGAAATACTGTCTCCATTGACTGTAATGTATGCAATGATGTATATAAACCCTTGATAGATAATGCTATGTTTTGGCCATGGAGGGGATTGAAGCCACCGGTCAGTCATATTGGCACTTCTCAGAAAAGCAGTCCTCCATAGGAATGCCATAGGAATGAATGTAATTTTGCATTTAAAATAAATGTAATTTATTTATGTATTTTTGTTGTTGTAGTGGGGACAGTAAAATTATACTTTAAGGAAAATGTTTTATATCATTTTCATGGTGGGTTCCCGAGTGGCGTAGCGGTGTAAGGCACTGCAGCTCAGTGCTTGAGGTATCACTACAGACCCTGGTTCAATTCCAGGCTTTATCACAACCAGCTGTGATTGGGTGTCCCATAGGGGACAATTGGCCCAGCGGCGTTAGGGTTTGGCCAGGGTAGGCCGTCATTGTAAATAATAATTTGTTCTTAACTGACTTGCCTAGTTAAATAAAAATAAATATGTTTAGCTCACATAATATATAATGTAGAAGTATGCATTAAGGTGTCTGTAATAGAACACACTTGGCAAAAACACATTAGTAAATTTATTTCTATAACTTCCTAAATATTAATGCCAAAATGGAGGTGCGGTGCTTGACACAGTATCTTTTGAGTCAACTTGTGCATATGTAAATCATTGAGTTTGTCACTGGATTTCTGCATGTAGAAAGTTTCCCTGGTAGGTTGTTATCATTGTCCTCTGTCGTCATCAAGTGGTGATATAATGAAACTACATGGCCAGATTAACACCCATGTGTGCGTTCATGCGTCCATCACTCAATGTGTGCTAGAGGCATCATTACCCAATGTGTGCTAGAGGCCTTCATTACTCAATCTCACATGTATTTAATTTCATTTATGTAATCATATAATAAGCAATGTATTATCAAACTTATACCTACCATGTAGTGCAGGCACTACAATTTATAGTCAAATAGGAAGCATATCTCTACAACCAACAACCCCAGAATGGCCTCCAGTTGCTCCATCTCATCAGGCAAGGGGATATAACGGGTTCTACAAACTGGTGGAAACAGGGTTTGTGTGCATAGATTTACGATATCCTTTGTTATAGGGTGGTTCGGGTTTAGTCCCACATGGGTTGGATTAGTAATTCTCTTTAGGTCTTTTTGTAGAGCAGCGGGTGTACCTGCTGCTTTCTCCCTACATTGAGTAGACAGGAATATATCATTGGCGTGTATATCAGTTGAACTATAACTCAGTAAAATCTTTGAAATTGCTGCATTTATATTTTTGTTCAGTGTATATGGGCAAAATTCCTCCATGACACACCAAGGTGAAAAGCAACATTGAACTGAAAATGAAATGTATTTTTCTACTCCTGCAATATTCTACACATATTGCCTTTCAGACATGTGTTACATGTGTTACATTCTTGGCATTAGACAAAAGACAAAAACACCATGATTTATTGCAGCAAAGACAGGAGACAGGCAGTTTTGCCTGCTGTCCTAAACCCCCAAAACACATTTTTGAAACATCTGATAAGTAGTCTTTTCAAAATATGCTACCCATAGTTTGTCAATCTGTAAAAAAATATAATTTAAATGCCCCCAAAAGGATTTGAAAGCCATGTTATCCAGTCCTAAAAAAATAAAACATTTTGTGACTTGTGAAATGACAACTCAGTCTACCTGTAGAGCAGATGTGTGTCGGACGGTCAAATACTTAGTCAACAAGTCTCCCATAAACAAATAAACAACACATTTAAGAACAATACTTTTAGTGACTGCTGTGCAAGTTAGAAAGTTGTTCTTTAGAACTTTCATGTTATTTTCCATCAGTAATACTCCGTTCTAAATTCATAACTTCTGGCTTTTTGTGTGAGCATAATTGGATAGGGTAGACTTCTCAAAAACAATGTCTCCTTGGGCTTACACTAACAAATGACAGGTTCTCATACACATCCAAATTATGATCAAACATCTTAAAATCAATAACTATGTCACAACTTCCGCCAAAGTCGGCCCTTCTCCTTGTTCGGGTGGTGTTCCGCGGTCGACGTCATTGGCTTTCTCGTCACCACCGATCCATGTTTCAGTTTCGTTTTGTCTGTATTACACACACCTGGTTTCAATTCCCATATCATGTTCCTTATTTAACCCTCTGACATACATTTCTGTTCTGTCCGTGATTGTTGGTGTCTTAAGTGGTTGATGTATGTGCTAGTGTGTATGTATATTCCAATTTGGAATTTTTGCTTGACGTTTTGAGTAAACTCCATTGTGTTGCTCAAAACCTGTGTCCTGCGCCTGACTCCGCTACATCTCTGCACCCAATCGCTGACAGAATCACAGACTGTTCAAATGGAGTCAACAGGTGCAGCCAGCCCTTCTCTCCGAGTAGAGGAGTGCGTCCAGCAGCATGCAACCATGTTACACAGTCTAGGGACAGCCATAGATCGCGAGCTGCAAACAATGGACAGATGGGAGAGAGGAGGCTTTCCTGTAAATACTACATCATCACCTGCGCCCGCACCTCAACCTACACCGATGTCCACCCTTCCGTTGTCAGGACCCTGTGGGATTCGGTTCTCGCTCCCGGGAGCGTATGACGGAACAGCTGCCAGGTGCCAGGGGTTCCTAGTCCAGCTGGAGCTCTACCTGGCAGCTATTCAGCTGGCCCCTTCGGGACGCGAGAGAGTGAGCGCCCTCATCTCCTGCCTGACTGGAAAAGGCCTGGAGTGGGCCACCGCCATCTGGGGAAGGGAAGGCCCGACTCTGGATAACTACGAGGACTTCTCAGTTTTTCATCATCCACTTGAAGGGAGAGCGGCGGGAGAGTGATTGTTCCAACTGAGACAAGGGATGAGGAACGCTCAAGAGTTTGCACTGGACTTCAGAACTCTGGCAGCTGGTGCGGGATGGAATGAGCGGGCCCTGATCGACCACTAAAGGTGTAGTTTACGAGAGGACGTTCATAGGTAGCTACTCTCACAGTGGACCAGCTGGTGGACTTGCCTATCTGGCGGGATAACCTGTTGGCCTCCCACGGACGTCTGGAGTTGGGAGGGGCTGCTATGAGGGGGACCGGAGGGGGGACCATTCCCTGCACCAGCTGTGGCCGCAGAGGGCACACTCCGTTGTCTTGCTCAAAACCTGTGTCCTGCACCTGACTCCGCAACATATCTGCACCCAATCGCTGACAAACTACAATGATTGCAAAGAAGTGTCGATAAAGAAAACACAATATACACCACAGAAAACTGGATTTCTTTACATTACCATTCGCAAAATAACAAGGCGCAGATAGATTACCTAAACCCCAAAGAAAACAGAACGTACAGCAACTGAAAAAAAGGTAACTTGCTTACACTTTACTCAACCTGCAGGTATAATGCAATTATAATGCATTGTAAGACTTGTCAGAAGCATTTATGACCCCCTATAATGTTTTAGCTCGTAATGATCCGGACTAAATAAACAGCCACTGAGTCAGTTAAACATTACGTATACAGACTTTAGTCATATTTTATTACCATCATTTTTTTTAACTTGTGCATAAGGCATATGTTTTCTCAATTTGCAATATGATTTCATAGGAAGTCAAAAGTCGAAAATGTGAACTTTTTTTCAAAAACTTATCAACCCCTTAAAGTGCTTTCTGGACCGTTTTTCAAAATTCTTTCGATTTTTTTGACAATTAATCATGTGTAAGAACTGTATGAATATACTTTCGTCAAATGTTATTATCATAATTGTTTTACTTGTGCATAAGGCATATGTTTTGTCCATTTGCAATACAATTCCATAGGAAGTCAAAAGTCACAATCAAAAGTCACTTTTTTTGCCAAATGCATAAGAAATGTCCAAATGCAATATGAAACAAGTGAAAATGCCAAATCAGGATGTTATGTCCATTTGCCATGTACCATCACAAATTTGACATGCTCAAAAATACTGCAGAAATGCAAAATTGACTGGCCTGATGAACACAGGATGGCTGGGCAGTGACAGTTGTTCCTCTCCATCGCTCGTTGTGTTGATTTCATCATTTCCATTTGGTGATGTTTTTTCACTGTTGAATCATATTGCAAATGCACGTGCATTTGCAATATGTTTCAATGGGCATTTAACATCATGAATTTGTCATTCTCAAAAATCCTGCAGAAATGCAAAATTGACTGGCCTGATGAATACAGGATGTCTGGGCAGTGATAGTTGTTCCTCTCCATCGCTCGTTGTGTTGATTTCATCATTTCCATTTGGTGATGTTTTTTCACTGTTGAATCATATTGCAAATGCACGTGCATTTGCAATATGTTTCAATGGGCATTTAACATCATGAATTTGTCATTCTCAAAAATCCTGCAGAAATGCAAAATTGACTGGCCTGATGAATACAGGATGTCTGGGCAGTGATAGTTGTTCCTCTCCATCGCTCGTTGTGTTGATTTCATCATGTCCATTTGGTGATGTTTCTTCACTGTTGAATCATATTGCAAATGCACGTGCATTTGCAATATGTTTCAATGGGCATTTAACATCACGAATTTGGCATGCTCAAAAATCCTGCAGTAATGTGAAATTGACTGGCCCGGTGAACTCGGGATGGCTGGGCAGTGATTCTGGTTCCTCTACATCGCTCATTGGAGTTGATTTCAGAATGTCACTTTGGTGATGGTACCTCACTGTTTAAACATACAGTGGGGCAAAAAAGTATTTAGTCAGCCACCAATTGTGCAAGTTCTCCCACTTAAAAAGATGAGAGGCCTGTAATTTTCATCATAGGTACACTTCAACTATGACAGACAAAATGAGAAGAAAAACCCCAGAAAATCACATTGTAGGTTTTTAAATGAATTTATTTGCAAAATATTGTGGACAATAAGTATTTGGTCACCTACAAACAAGCAAGATTTCTGGCTCTCACAGACCTGTAACTTCTTCTTTAAGAGGCTCCTCTGTCTTCCACTCGTTACCTGTATTAATGGCACCTGTCTGAACTTGTTATCAGTATAAAAGACACCTGTCCACAACCTCAAACAGTCACACCAAACTCCACTATGGCCAAGACCAAAGAGCTGTCAAAGGACACCAGAAACAAAATTGTAGACCTGCACCAGGCTGGGAAGACTGAATATGCAATAGGTAAGCAGCTTGCTTTGAAGAAATCAACTGTGGGAGCAATTATTAGGAAATGGAAGACATACAAGACCACTGATAATCTCCTTTGATCTGGGGTTCCACACAAGATCTCACCCCATGGGGTCAAAATGATCACAAGAACGGTGAGCAAAAATCCCAGAACCACACGGGGGGACCTAGTGAATGACCTGCAGAGAGCTGGGACCAAAGTAACAAAGCCTGCCATCAGTAACACACTACGCCGCAGGGACTCAAATCCTGCAGTGCCAGACGTGTCCCCCTGCTTAAGCCAGTACATGTCCAGGCCCATCTGAAGTTTGCTAGAGAGCATTTGGATGACCCAGAAGAAGATTGGGAGAATGTCATATGGTCAGATGAAACCAAAATATAACTTTTTGGTAAAAACTCAACTCGTCGTGTTTGGAGGACAAAGAATGCTGAGTTGCATCCAAAGAACACCATATCTACTATGAAGCATAGAGGTGTAAACATCATGCTTGGGGCTGTTTTCTGCAAAGGGACCAGGACGACTGATCCGTGTAAAGGAAAGAATGAATGGGGCCATGTATCGTGAGATTTTGAGTGAAAACCTGCTTCCATCAGCAAGGACATTGAAGATGAAACGTGGCTGGGTCTTTCACCATGAAAATGTTCCCAAACACACCGCCCGGGCAACGAAGGAGTGGCTTCGTAAGAAGCATTTCAAGGTCCTGGAGTGGCCTAGCCAGTCTCCAGATCTCAATCCCATAGAAAACCCCATTTTGGAGGGAGTTGAAAGTCCATGTTGCCCAGCAACAGCCCCAAAACATCACTGCTCTAGAGGAGATCTGCATGGAGGAATGGGCCAAAATACCAGCAACAGTGTGTGAAAACCTTGTAAAGACTTACAGAAAACGTTTGACCTCTGTTATTGCCAACAAAGGGTATATAACAAAGTATTGAGAGAAACTTTTTTTATTGACCAAATACTTATTTTCCACCATAATTTGCAAATAAATTCATAAAAAATCCTACAATGTGATTTTCTGGATTTTTTTTCTCATTTTGTCTGTCATAGTTGAAGTGTACCTATGATGAAAATTACAGACCTCTCTCATATTTTTAAGGGAGAGAACTTGCACAATTGGTGGCTGACTAAATACATTTTTGCCCCACTGTTGTTACCTGAAAACTTGATCCAAACATTTCAAACAACTTTTCAATCAACCAATTTCGAAAGACTGTTGACATCAAGTGGAAGCGAAAGGAACTGCAAGCAAGTGCCTTAGAAACCTAGATTCCCAAAGAAAAACAATTGAAAAGAGAGTGACCTCAAAAAATAATTTTCCCTGATGGTTTGTCCTTGTGGTTTCACCTGCCAAATAAGTTCTATTATACTCACAGACATAATTGTAACAGTTTTAGAAATTTTACAGTGTTTTCTATCCAAATCCAATTACATGCATATATAGCAGGCAGTTTACTTTTGGGCACACTTTTCATCCGGACGTGAAAATAGTGCCCCCTAGCTTTAAGAAGTTTTAAAACAAGTCAAAATAAATATATATTTAATCCTCAAGTACCCTAAAAATAATTAATTAAACAATAATATTAAATACAGAAAGAAGAATTCAATAGGAAAGCAAAATTAGCAGGTGCGGGTCCTTTTCGTCGCACGCAGAGACTGATTTCCAACTCTGACCCCCAGTACTAAAACTCTAAATTCTTCCTCATTTGGGAAGAAACAAGCCTGAAATCTTGAACAAAGACTGTTCACATCTAGTGTAAGCCATAGGAATTGCAATCTGGGAGCTGGATTTGGATATGACCCTATACGTTCCATTGGAAGAGCATGGGCTCTCAAAACAAATTGTCAGGTAGTTTTTCTTTGGATTTTCTTCTACCATATCTATTGTGTTATAGTCTCATGCATTTTTAACATTTCTACAAACGTCAAAGTGTTTTCTATCCAATGGTACCAATTATATACATATGCTGAGTAACAGGCAGATTACTACGGGCATGTCAGTCAAACAGGAATTGGAGAAAAGTAGACCCTAGCCTGAAGAAGATTTATTATTATTATACCTTTATTTCAACAAGGAACACAGGCTGAGACCAAGGTCTCTTTTACAGCTGGGCCCTGCGTATACATGTTTACACATACAGTTTAGGTACAATGACTAAAAAAAAATAAACAAGACAAACAAAACGATTCTACTAACAGCACAAGAACTTGCATTACCCGAAACAGTTACAAGCAATACAAAAATAAAAATGCTCCAATAAATATTTAAAATGAGCAAGAGGGACAAGAGTCTCAAGTTTAAGTTTAGTCTGCAGGCTATTCCATAGGCAAGGAGTGTAACAGGAAAAGGCAGTCATACACAACTCTGTGGAAATCGCATGGGCCTCAAGTGTAATCCATGCTTGAGACCTGGCTTTAGTAATTTTAATTCTAATCTTGATGAGTGATGATAAATAAGAAGGTAGCTTATTCAGAAGTGCTTTATAGACAAACACGAGATCATGGTGTTCTCGTCTCACGGACAGCGAAGTCCAACCCACATGATGATATAAAATACAGTGGTGCGTTCTGTAGCTAATAATAAATAATAAACCTAAGTGTGCAATGATAAGTAGCATCCAGCAATTTAAGTGTTGATGCCGTAGCATGCATGTAAATATTATCCCTTAATTTATAACAGATTTAAAAGTAGCTCGCACAATTTGTCTTCTATTTGTAGAGGACAAGCATGTCCTGTTTCTATAGAGGGCCTAGCTTTTAGCCGTTTACAAAGTTCATCAATATGCATTTTATAACGAGTTACTGTCTTAAAATATTGTAATATTATTACAGTTACCTTTTAACCTGTATATTACTTTCAGAAGTGTAGGCTCAGCTCTAATGTACTGTACAGTATGTGCCCTCTGACACCTGGAGTTGCATGGCAAATGGTCCAGGAACACCAGGAAAGATCAAAGGACAATGCCCAAGGATTAGTCATCCCTTCCCCCTCTGAGGGGCCAAAATGTATCTCTTACAGTATCTAGAGGACTGACTATTGAAAAAGTGATAGAATAATACTATGTTATCCATGTTTGGTATCTATCTGAAACTTGTTCACTGAGGATAACTCTGATGCTAACTATATGGATTAATTATCTCTGTGGTTACTTGTATCTGTACAGGGTGGACTGTGAATTACTCTATGCAAAGAGGTTTTATTGTCTCAGGAATTATTTACATTGGGCACAAGCCTTTAAATGCTGTGACACCTTGTGGAGATTGGGCCTGGGGGTGTTACTGTAAACTTGGTATAGTTTGATTGGTCAATGGGGTTTGGTTTTGGGTTGAGAAGTTTACACCTTCAGATGTTGTAATGGAATAAAATGTCTTTGTTCTCTCTCTTATCCTGTTTCCAGTCCATGGAGGAAGGTTGTATGATCAATTCTCATTTCCGAGGCTTGTAGGCATAGTAGGCATTTATTTGTTCATGCTTTGTCTTGGAAGTTAATCTTAGGTTCTCTATTCCTGGAATAATGCTTTGTTAACGTCAGTATTGCCTTGTAACAAGATGTATGCCTTGTATTTGAAATCTTTAATTTTACAACGTTAATTAAATATCTGCCTTTGATATAGACAATTCTCAGGCCAGTTCTTGCCAGTCAACGTCAACTTATTGCCTAATGCTTGCTTGTATATTTTAATAATCTTTATGGCACATGTCAAATATCAAATATCTTTATGACATGTGAAATATTACTGCCCACTACAGAAGCATAGCTCTACTGGCATGTTATGTCTCTTTTTTTATTTTAACAGAATTTCCCGATAATGAATCGAAATGTCTGATAAAATGCAATTCAAAACGGCAATAATATATATTGCTATATAGAGTAGGGTGACTACCTTTGAAGGTCTCAAACCCAGGCCACCAGCACCAATGATGAACTCCTGTCCCACTGTCCCAATAAGGGATATATCTCTAGATCTTGTGCTTATAGACCCTGTCCAGAAGAAACCATAACCCCTCTTTCATAGGCACTAGTGTAAATCTGAAACAACTTTATTGGTGTAACTGTAACCCTTGTTATTCGGGTGCTTTGAGAGATACAGTCCATATCCTTCCACCCCCTCTCTGACCTCTGATAGTTATGCATCTAGATCCTAGGTTATGCAAATTAGCTGTGCACGTGTTTTAGGCATGCTGCTAAAACACAGCAACTGTGTTCCAAATTGCATACTTGCGTTCCACTTTCTCCTGTTCTTTCAAGGGTGATCTTCTAAGAACACCTGAGAGAGCATACCATCGCTAATGGGAGAATGCAAAGCGATTAAAATCTGCTAAATTTGAAACGTACTTTAACGTGACTTCTAACCTAAACAGGAAATTGCCCTTATCATGCATCTGGTGTCAACAAAGCTAGCTTTTATGCTAGCTAGCTAGGTCTGTTTACATTGTAGCCATTGCAGCAGCGTGAGCAACTAGTGCTAGCAATTCAGTGAACAACTATCCCAAGAATAGAAATAGTTAACATGAATAACAAGTAATCAAGTAACAGAATCAATTTTCCCAGTACCTGTTAGTGAATTAATAAACTGACACCAACCAGAATAATTGTACGTGGTGTCCTCCTCTCACAAATTGCTTGGTCTGCTGTTACATCGTGGACATATGACAGGTAAGCTTTGTACAAATGCTGAAGCAAAAAAAGATATAGTGAATAAGCTATTTTGCTTACTGTTTAAGAATAATAAATAACCAGAATAGTTGTGTTTCACTGTGAAGCTTATATTGCATTAGTACTGCTGGTGTTTTATTTCCAAAAAGGAAGGCCTGCATTGTGAAAAATTCAAAATACAACCATGTCATAGCTCCCCCTGTCACCAGAGGATGGGAGAGACCGTCCTAGAGACATTAACGACACTCAGGTGTGTCCTATTTACTCATTATGATTTCCCTTGTGTTATCTCCTGAGTGAGTTTTCGAGACTTAGTGTTTGTTGTTTTCCCAGTGTTACTGTGATCCTTCCATTACCGTTTCTCAGTAAAGTATTATGTGTATCCTTAAACACTGATTCCTCTTCTGGTCTCTTCTCTGCATCTGGGTCCAACCTCACCATGCTACAGCAAGCTTCAGCCTACAACATGGACCCAGCAGAGATCATCCAGATCAAGAAGGTTGTAACCCACCAAGGAGCACCGCTGGGGTGGCAGCAAGAACAACTCTTCCAGATATCAGAAACTCTCTAGGCACATACCGAATCCCTCTATCCACACTCCAACCCAGGAGGAGTCAACGCCCAAGTCTCATCACCCATTGCTAAAGGCATTGCTGTAGTTCCTCCAGGGAATCTGCACCGGGAACCCGAGATCCTAAAGCAGGAAGTACCAGTGACTCTCTCAATACGGAAGTAGTCAGATGATGCGGATGCTACATTACAGGTCTGTTTTGCTAGCACAGACTGGAATATGTTCCAGGGTTCATCCAATGTCATTGAGGAGTACACCACCTCAGTCATCGGCTTCATCAGATTGACATCAACGACGTCATCCCCACAGTGACTGTACATACATATCCCAACCAGTAGCCATGGATTACAGGCAACATCCGCATCAAGCTAAAGGCTAGAGCTGCCGCATTCAAGGAGTGGACACTTATAAGAATTCCCGCTATGCCCTCAGACGAACCATCACACAAGCAAAGCATCAATACAGGATTAAGATTGAATCCTTTTACACCAGCTCTGACGAGCTGCCCAGTGACACGAGCCTACCAGATGAACTAAATGCTTTATGCTCGCTTTGAGGCAAGCAACACTGAGGCATGCAAGAGTGCACCAGCTGTTCTGGATGACTGTGTGATAATGCTCGCGATAGTCGATGTGAACAAAACCTTTAAACAGATCAACATTGACAAAGCCGCTGGGCCAGACGGATTACCAGGACGTGTACTCAGAGCATGCGCAGACCAAATGTCAAGTGTTTTCACAGACCTTTTCAACCTCTCCCTGACAAAGTCTGTAATATCTTTCAAGCAGACCACCATAGTCCCTGTGCCCAAGGAAGTGAAGGTAACCTGCCTAAATTATTACCACCCTGTGGGACTCACGCGGGTAGCCATGAAGTGCATTGAAAGGCTGGTCATGGCTCACATCAACAGCATCTTCCCAGACACTCTAGACCCACTCCAATTCACATACCGCCCCAACAGATCCACAGATGACGCAATCTCAATCTCACTCCACACCGCCCTTTCTCATCTGGACAAAAGTAACAACTATGTGAGAATGCTTTTAGTTGACTACAGCTCAGTGTTCAACACCATAGTGCCCACGAAGCTCATCACTAAGCTAATGACTCTGGGACTAAACACCTCCCTCTGCAACTAGATCCTGGACTTCCTGATGGGCCGCCCCAGGTGGTAAGAGTAGGCAACAACACGTCTGCCACGCTGATCCTTAACACAAATAATACTTAGTCCCCTCCTATATTCCCTGTTCAACCACGACTGCATGGCCAAACATGACTCCAATACCATCATTAAGTTTGCTGACGACACAACAGTGGTAGGCCTGATCACCGACAACGATGAGACAGCCTATAGGGAGGTCAGAGAACTGGCAGTGTGGTGCCAGGACAACAACCTCTCCCTTAATGTGAGCAAGGCAAAAGAGCTGATCGTGAACTACAGGAAATGGCGGGCCGAACAGGCCACCATTAACATTGATGGGGCTGTAGTGGAGTGGGTCGAGAGTTTCAAGTTCCTTGGTGTCCACATCACCAACGAACTTACATGGTCCAAACATACCAAGCATTTCACTGTAAAGTCTACACTTGTATTCGGTGCATTTTTTTATTTTTGTATTTTTATTTCACCTTTATTTAACCAGGTAGGCTAGTTGAGAACAAGTTCTCATTTTCAACTGCGACCTGGCCAAGATAAAGCATAGCAGTGTGAACAGACAACACAGAGTTACACATGGAGTAAACAATTAACAAGTCAATAACACAGTGGAAAAAAGGGGAGTCTATATACATTGTGTGCAAAAGGCATGAGGAGGTAGGCGAATAATTACAATTTTGCAGATTAACACTGGAGTGATAAATGATCAGATGGTCATGTACAGGTAGAGATATTGGTGTGCAAAAGAGCAGAAAAATAAATAACTAAAAACAAAATGGGGATGAGGTAGGGGAAAATGGGTACCAATAGACTATGTACAGCTGCAACAATTGGTTAGCTGCTCAGATAGCAGATGTTTGAAGTTGGTGAGGGAGATAAAAGTCTCCAACTTCAGCGATTTTTGCAATTTTTATTGCCCAGGAGCCCAGAAGTATGCTACGGTGGTAGCACAGGGGCTCTGGCCGGGCTAGCTTCAAGAGAAGTGGGTGGAAACCCTAGCCAGGAGTAATCATCCGGGGTTGCGGTTTAGCTAGATAGCTAGTTGTGAAGATCCTGCTGAAAAATGTTCCGTTTGCGGTGGGAATCCGGGGATAGAAGATAAATAGGTCTGTTATGCTCTGGTTAGAGTCGCGTTGTTCGAACTGGCGAGAGCTTGTGACAAATAAAGTTTGATTTGATTTTGATCCCAGTCCCGAGCGGTTAAACGGCCACACGGAAGGAGCTACAGTCCTCCTCGTTCCACACCGATCGGGCCATGATTGCCTAAATCACCTCTCTACTCTCGGGCAAGGCCCTGGCGTGGGCAACGGCTGTGTGGGAACAGCAGCCACAATCCTGCAGCTCCAAATTAGCCTTCACTGCCGAGCTGCACCAAGTCCACCCAGCCGGTGGACGAGAATGACTTTTGCACTTAGGGGGTCCAACGAGGCCAGGCTTTTCTAGTTAATTGGATTAGACTGGTGGCTATTGGTAGGTCTACTCCTCGAGGCCCTGGTATTCTACTGTTAAGTATGCATACGGTCATTTTGACATTTTGAGGATGAAATACTCAGATCTGTTGTGGTATTTAATAATATTTATCTAAAAGTACTGCTACACACATGTACACATATTTAAGAAAAGTCAGGGACAGGTGGGTTCAAGGTTTTTATTGATTTTAAGTTATTGAAATTACAACATTTTAAAAAGTCAGATTGACTGTCTTGGCGGTTCTAGTGTTAACATGTCTAGAATATTAATATCTTATTTTCTGAGAACATGGCAACCAAGTTTTGTGTATTTGTTGGGACGTTGATGGAATATACTCCTAACGACGCTAGGCTGTATCACAACCAGCCGAGATCGGGAGTCCCATAGGTAGGCACAATTGGCCCAGCATCGTCCGGGTTAGGAGAGGGTTTGGCCGGGGTAGGCCGTCATTGTAAAATAAGAATTTGTTCTTAACTGACTTGCCTAGTTAAATAAAGGCTAATTAAAAACAACCCACAGAAAACTGGACACCTGATTGAAACGTGTCTCGAACATTAATATAGTATATTCTGAGAACATAGCAAACATGTTCTGTGTATGTTTGATGGGACGTTGATGGAATATTCTCCTAACCCACAGAACTGGACAGATGAATGTTCCTACAACGTTCCCATGAAATGTGTCAAAAAAAAAAAGAGAAAATGGTAACCACATTCTGGGTAACTTCTATTTGACATTAACATTTGACATTATATTCTTTGCACATCACGGGACCGTTCCTATGAAAACTTTTGTTGATTACTTTTCAATGGAACATTCTCTAAAGTCGGGAATATTTGTTGTTAGCTGCGTAAGTCCGCCCCTGCTTGTCAGTAACTGCTTATCTTGGGCAAATTTGAGATGGCTAGAAATGTTGGGGCCAGCCAGGCAGGAGGCTGATTGGTTGTCTGGTGTTATGAACATTATTTAACTTTTGTGTTCCTTTCCTTTTTCTCTCTTCACATTTGCATTTTTTTCCCCAACAGCATCCAGACACAAGCATTTCTGGCGCTAAGTCCATCAATGGAAAATGTGGTCTGTTAAGCGATGCAATGTTTTTGCAAACTCTGTTAGGAAGAGAAGGCCATCTTTTTCTGCTCTGATGAGAGGTAGAAAATGTTAGGCACAACGGTGTTTTGGTTAAGGTCAGAATGTACAGACTAGAGTACACGAGGAAACAAAACATAGATTGCAGAAGGAATGTGTGGTATAGACTAGGGGTGTGTTGACATGCAATCCTATCCGTAAATTGACAGTTAATTGTCGGATCGGATGATACTCTGAAAAAATGGAGGTGTTTTATTATGCCAAAATAGATGTTGGCAAAATATCTCGGTGCACATTTGCACTGCAACAAACCTGCACATTAGGAGCAGTGAGCGGAGGAGTGGGTCTGTGTATGTGTCCTCAACTTGCAACGGACAGCGTTTCATCTTTTTTTCCCCTACCCTTACCCTGCTTGTTAGATATTAAGCACATTGAAAGCTTGATAGCAAGCGTCCTCACCATGTGATTTATTATAGTAGCAGGCAGCAGCAATCTAAATGATCAGACCAAAAACATGTGAGGAAAAGTGATCGGGTGACAGACATTATGAAGAGAGTGGTCAGAGAAATACAGCTTCACTCTATCCAATCATAACAGCAGGATCAACGTACAACCAGCCCTTATCTTTACAGTAAGGCAAACTGGCCAGTTGAGTTATTTAGACTACATAGAACCTCGCAAATGACTGACTCAAAGACAATGGTTTAAAAATGCTGTTACTGACTGACAAGAGAAAGATGCTTGCTGCCACCTGAAAATAGCATTTCTTCTGATCACAGATAATTACAAAAAAATACTTTGGTCATAATCGTATACCGAAAATTGCCCATATCCGTTACGATTCTACTCAAGACTTTTCTATCAAGCTTGCTTTTTAGATCAGGGATACACTTGATCTGGGTCTGGGAAACCAGCACATAGAGAAATATGGGAAATGCCGATGAAGCGAGCTCTGGGGATATCCCTGAGAACCTCTGTCAAACATTCAGGGAACTTTTCGAAAACGTTATTTTATCCTTCTCAGAACATCCCTACTTACGTTCTGGGAATGCCGTAAATGATGTGAATTTCATGTGTGGTCCCAAACCTTCAGCAAGCTGACAGCCCAACTGCCCCGTTTATGCCACATAGGGGCTGTCCTGAGATGGGCCACTCCATGGCATTAGTACACGAGCACCACAGAGGGTCCTTACCATGTGGACAGAGCATTTAATTAATGAAGCTTCAAAAAGCTCCATGGGAACCAATAACCAGCTGACCACAAATGGTAACATACAAACAAACACATGTGCAGACTCTCTCTTTCTCCCACACTGTGAACTCCAAACCTGACTAAATATATAATAAAACAGCCACAGTAACAAAATATTATTAATATCTCTCCCTCTGTGAGTAAAAAAAACATCCTGTCACTCATCTTAAATCAACAACCGTTGTCATCTGTATCTATGACTGTCAATCTGTACATTTCACACATTCCTACATCAGCCCCACTGTTTTGATGTCTGATATTAAAGAACAAATCCCTCTGACTCGGCCGCTAATTTAGTCCATTGTTACAGATTATCTATGCAATGCAAGACAGGGATTAGTGTAAATGAAGTGACAATCGAATAAAGGATGCTTATTGCAAAGCTCCAGAGATGGAGAGAGATATAGAGAAAAAGCAAGAGAGAGAGCTATAGAAAAAGAGAAGAAGAGAGATATCGACTGTCAGTGTCAACAAATGAACTGTTGTAGGCTATACATTTTAATGAAATGACATACTAAGTCAGACCATAATAGGCTGAGAGAAGTGCCGGTTGGTCATCATGTCATTGCTAATGTAATTCACCATTGACAACCTCTTTAAAATCAACCCTGTGTTACAGAGAACTGCTAACACACATAACACTGTTAAGGAATTGACAAGGGCAGTGGTTCCATGATACACCATTGTACCGATTATGGCTTAAGATGTGAAAACAAGCGTACACTGTTTATATGTGTTTCAATTGGACTGGTTGGTATATGTGAAAAAAATACAATTTACACAAGCAACTTTATGATATAGGGCTAAACATAGTTTAACTATAGAGGGTCTGGTAACACTTATAGATAACGACAAAATTTTTGTACCATGATTTATGTTTTAGCCATCTCCAGAGCAAGTAAAGTTAAGTGACTTGCGCAAGGGTACATCGTCAGATGTTTTACTTAGTCCGATCAAGGATTCAAACCAGCAACTTTACGGTTACTGGCCCAATGCGCTTAACCATGATGCCATCATTAGGCCCACTGATAAACAATTTATACTAAACAGCACTCCTACTCTGAGACACATTGTGGATATGGGCAGAGGTCTCAAGAAGAGCCTGTTAGTATTGTCACATACACCATGCTACAGCATTTCCCCTCTCTCAAAATGTCCTAGCATTCACACCAAGCCTCAAATACCACAAGTACTCGCTCCTACAAATGCCACCCCACCACTGATACCAAATACATTTTCAGGGTACATTTTATTATGTTAATGGCGAGTCTTTCTCTCTAATTAGGGGACTGCTTCAGACCTGGGAAACCAGAATTGTGTCCAATAGGGAGACAATGTTTCGAAACAGGGAGGTACAACCTGGACTTGTTCAATATTTTAGTTTTCCCCAAAAATGTGTTTAAAAAATATTGCAACAGTGTGCCCTACATTTACATTTCAGCAGATGCTATTATCCAGAGGGACCCACAGTTTTTTTGTAGTTTGTTTGTTTTTTCACCTTTATTTAACCAGTTAGGATAGTTGAGAACAAGTTCTCATTTGCAACTGCGTCCTGGCCAAGATAAAGCGTAGCAATTCGACACATACAACAACACAGAGTTACACATGGAATAAACAAAACATACAGTCAATAATATTTTATTTAACCAGGCATGTCAGTTAAGAACAAATTCTTATTTTCAATGACGGCCTGGGAACAGTGGGTTAACTGCCTGTTCAGGGGCAGAACGACAGATTTGTACCTTGTCAGTTCAGGGGTTTGAACTCGCAACCTTCCGGTTAGTAGTCCAACGCTTTAACCACTAGGCTACCCGAGTAGAACAAAATAAAACAAAAAGTCTATATACAGTGAGTGCAAATGAGGTCGGTTAAGGAAATAAATAGGCCATGGTTGCGAAGTAATTACAATATAGCAATTAAACACTGGAATGGAAGATCGGCAGAAGATGAATGTGCTACGAGTGGGTGCTGCTATGGTGACCAGTGAGCTGAGATAAGGCGGGGCTTTACCTAGCAGAGACTTGTAGATAACCTGTAGCCAGTGGGTTTGGCGACGAATATGAAGCGAGGGCCAACCAACGATAGCGTACAGGTCGCAATGGTGGGTAGTGTATGGAGCTTTGGTGACAAAACGGATGGCACTGTGATAGACTGCATCCAGTTTGTTGAGAAGAGTGTTGGAGGCTATTTTATAGATGACATCACCGAAGTCGAGGATCGGTAGAATGGTCAGTTTTACAAGGGTATGTTTGGCAGCATGAGTGAAGGATGCTTTGTTGCGATATAGGAAGCCGATTCTAGATTTAATTTTGGATTGGAGATGCTTCATGTCTGGAGTCTGGAAGGAGAGTTCACAGTCTAACCAGACACCCAGGTATTTGTACTTGTCCATGTATTCTAAGTCAGAGCCGTCCAGAGTAGTGATGCTGGACGGGCGTGCAGGTGCGGGCAGCGATCGATTGAAAAGCATGCATTTAGTTTTACTTGCGTTTAAGAGCAGTTGGAGGCCATGGAAGGAGAGTTGTATGGCATTGAAGCTCGTCTGGAGGTTTGTTAACACAGTGTCCAAGGAGGGGCCAGAAGTATACAGAATGGTGTCATCTGCGTAGAGGTGGATCAGAGAATCACCAGCAGCAAGAGCAACATCATTGATGTATACAGAAAAGAGAGTCGGCCCGAGTTCCGTTTTAGGACCACTATTGTTTTCACTATATATTTTACCTCTTGGGGATGTTATTTGAAAACATAATGTTAACTTTCACTGCTATGCGGATGACACACAGCTGTACATTTCATGGTGAAACATGGTGAAGCCCCAAAATTGCCCTTGCTCGAAGCATGTGTTTTAGACGTAAGGAAGTGGATGGCTGCAAACTTTCTACTTTTAAACTCGGACAAAACAGAGATGTTTGTTCTAGGTCCCAAGAAACAAAGAGATCTTCTGTTGAATCTGACAATTAATCTTAATGGTTGTACAGTCGTCTCAAATAAAACTGTGAAGGACCTCGGCGTTACTCTGGACCCTGATCTCTCTTTTGAAGAACATATCAAGACGATTTCAAGGACAGCTTTTTTCCATCTACGTAACATTGCAAAAATCAGAAACTTTCTGTCCAAAACTGATGCAGAAAAATTCATCCATGCTTTTGTCCCTTCTAGGTTAGACTACTGCATTGCTCTACTTTCCGGCTACCCGGATAAAGCACTAAATAAACTTCAGTTAGTGCTAAATACGGCTGCTAGAATCCTGACTAGAACCAAAGAATTTGATCATATTACTCCAGTGCTAGCCTCCCTACACTGGCTTCCTGTCAAAGCAAGGGCTGATTTCAAGGTTTTACTGCTAACCTACAAAGCATTACATGGGCTTGCTCCTACCTATCTCTCTGATTTGGTCCTGCCGTACATACCTACACGTACGCTACGGTCACAAGACGCAGGCCTCGTAATTGTCCCTAGAATTTCAAAGCAAACAGCTGGAGGCAGGGCTTTCTCCTATAGAGCTCCATTTTTATGGAACGGTCTGCCTACCCATGTCAGAGACGCAAACTCGGTCTCAACCTTTAAGTCTTTACTGAAGACTCATCTCTTCAGTGGGTCATATGATTGAGTGTAGTCTGGCCCAGGAGTGGGAAGGTGAACAGAAAGGCTCTGGAGCAACGAACCACCCTTGCTGTCTCTGCCTGGCCGGTTCCCCCCTTTCCACTGGGATTCTCTGCCTCTAACCCTATTACAGGGGCTGAGTCACTGGCTTACTGGGGCTCTCTCATGCCGTCCCTGGAAGGGGTGCGTCACCTGAGTGGGTTGATTCACTGATGTTGTCATCCTGTCTGGGTTGGCACCACCCATTGGGTTGTGCCATGGCGGAGATCTTTGCGGGCTATACTCAGCTTTGTCTCAGGATGGTAAGTTGGTGATTGAAGATATCCCTCTAGTGGTGTGGGGGCTGTGCTTTGGCAAAGTGGGTGGGGTTATATCCTTCCTGTTTGGCCCTGTCCGGGGGTGTCCTCGGGTGGGGCCACAGTGTCTCCTGACCCCTCCTGTCTCAGCCTCTAGTATTTATGCTGCAGTAGTTTATGTGTCGGGGGCTGGGGTCAGTTTGTTATATCTGGAGTACTTCTCCTGTCCAATTCGGTGTCCTGTGTGAAAGTGCGCGTTCTCTAATTCTCTCCTTCTCTCTCTCGGAGGACCTGAGCCCTAGGACCATGCTCCAGGACTACCTGACATGATGACTCCTTGCTGTCCCCAGTCCACCTGGCCGTGCTGCTGCTCCAGTTTCAACTGTTCTACCTTATTATTATTCGACCATGCTGGTCATTTATGAACATTTGAACATCTTGGCCATGTTCTGTTATAATCTCCACCCGACACAGCCGGAAGAAGACTGGCCACCCCACATATGCTCTCTCTAATTCTCTTTCTTTCTCTCTCTCGGAGGACCTGAGCCCTAGGACCATGCCCCAGGACTACCTGACATGATGACTCCTTGCTGTCCCCAGTCCACCTGGCCGTGCTGCTGCTCCAGTTTCAACTGTTCTGCCTTATTATTATTCGACCATGCTGGTCATTTATGAACATTTGAACATCTTGGCCATGTTCTGTTATAATCTCTACCCGGCACAGCCAGAAGAGGACTGGCCACCCCACATAGCCTGGTTCATCTCTAGGTTTCTTCCTAGGTTTTGGCCTTTCTATGGAGTTTTTCCTAACCACCGTGCTTCTACACCTGCATTGCTTACTGTTTGGGGTTTAAGGCTGGGTTTCTTTACAGCACTTTGAAATATCAGCTGATGTACGAAGGGCTATATAAATAAATTTGATTTGATTTGATTTGAATTGAACCCTGTGGCACACCCATAGAGACTGTCAGAGGTCCAGACAACAGGCCCTCCGATTTGACACACTGAACTCTATCAGAGAAGTAGTTGATAAACCAGACGAGGCAATCATTTGAGAAACCAAGGCTGTCGAGTCTGCCAATAAGAATGTTGTGACTGACGGAGTCAAAAGCCTTGGCCAGGTCAATGAATACGGCTGCACAGTAATGTCTCTTATCGATGGCGGTTATGATGTCGTTTAGAACCTTGAGAGTGGCTGAGGTGCACACATGACCAGCTCTGAAACCAGATAGCATAGCGGAGAAGGTATGGTGGGATTCGAAATGGTCAGTAATCTGTTTGTTAACTTGGCTTTCGAAGCCCTTAGAAAGGCAGGGTAGGATAGATATAGGTCTGTAGCAGTTTGGGTCTAGAGTGTCACCCCCTTTGAAGACGGGGATGACTGCGGCAGCTTTCCAATATTTGGGAATCTCAGACGATACGAAAGAGAGGTTGAACAGGCTAGTAATAGGGGTTGCAACAATTTCGGCAGATAATTTTAGAAAGAGAGGGTCCAGATTGTCTAGCCCGGCTGATTTGTAGGGGTCCCGATTTTGCAGCTCTTTCAGAACATTGGCTTTCTGGATTTGGGTAAAGGAGAAATTGGTGGGGGCTATGCAGGTTTCTGTGGAGGGTGCCGGGCAGTTGACCGGGGTAGGGGTAGCCATGTGGAAAGCATGGCCAGCCGTAGAGAAATGTTTATTGAAATTCTCAATTATAGTGGATTTATCAGTGGTGACAATGTTTCCTAGCCTCAGAGCAGTGGGCAGCTGGGAGAAGGTGCTCTTATTCTCTATGGACTTTACAGTGTCCCAGAACTTTTTAGAGCTAGTACTACAGGATGCACATTTCTGTTTGAAAAAGCTTGCCTTAGCTTTCCTAACTGCCTGTGTATATTTGTTCCTAACTTCCCTGAAAAGTTGTATATCACGGGGGCTATTCGATGCTAATGCAGAACGCCACAGGATGTTTTTGTGCTGGTCAAGGGCAGACAGGTCTGGCGTTTATGCCAAGATTAATTATGAGCATGTTGTCCAGATAGGGATGAAAAAAACATGACATCTGCCGTAATCATATTATGGTGTCAAAAAATTGATAGCTGTTCTGAATATTAAACTGTACACATATAGAGAATGATGCAGTGTGATGGGAAATTCCCATGGTGATGGAATAGAGATTTGGAAGACTTGGAGAACTATTTCATTCTGTGTGCTTTCAATGTAAAGCAGGTGTGCATATTCTAAATACAATGGCATTTTGAAAGTGGTAAACTAACTAAATAATAACACAGAATACACATACACTTACATGAGAGAAAAGTAGCTAGTGGACTGACAAGATATGACGTCTTGTTACACAATGGAGAGGGGGTGGGGAAAGAGAGATAGCGAAAGGGGCATTTATCGTAGATACATTCTATAACTATTCTCACATTAATCATATACCTTGCACTGGGTAAGAAATGTAATGTATTTACATGTAGATGTCTTTGTTTGTTGTCTCTCTGTTGCAACCAATCAATCCATCCATGGGAAGGGCTCGATGGGTGGAAGGCTCTGGTTGTCCACCAGCGGTCACAATGACCTTCGTAGTTATCTGTGGCTTCAATGATTCACCAGTGATTGTCTGAGTTGAGCTTCTTGCCTCTTTTCTCGGGTAGATAGCCAACGTTCTTGATCCCTTTACATGCACAACTGCAGACTGGCAAATGTTCTGGTCAAGTCTTTATCTTCTTCACCTCGTGTGGAGCGTCAAGATTTTCAGCCAAGTGGCCACAGCTACACATTTTCTGGTTTTAGAGGTTCAACCATTTGTAACGTTTAGCTCACTCTTCACGTTTGCTGGTCTGCATGTTCATTCTTAGCGAGTCCTTTTAAGCACTCTGGTCAAAAGGGTTGGTTCCATCACACTGACATGCTCTTCTGTCCTCATTCTTAGTTAATGTGCAAGGGACATGAAAACTATGTTCTCGTTAGAAAACTAAAATCGCATTCCTGTCTTAACAAAAATAATTTCAACGTTCTTCATATTTCCTACACAATGTAAAGGATGTAAACCTGACATACACCGTGTGAAAGCTCTACAAGCTACAGTATTTTCCTATTTTTGTTATACCGTTTATAAGATTCTTTAGATCCCCACTGACCATTTAACATTCCCATCTTAGAAATATTGTTTCAAACTTCCCTCTTTGGATGTTAGAGTTTTTAGGCGGCAAAATGTCTCTGTAACGAGTTTTTGGGTGGCAAAAGGTCTCTGTAACAATGACATTCCAGTATTGATACTAGAGACCAAAAGGAGTAGTCTGCTGCATACAATGTATGATTGATGTGAGGTGTTATGAAACCGGCCCAGCCTCCCCTCTCCTCTCCTGTGGGAGAGAGGGGGGACTGGCTATCTGTCAGCCATTTGCAAGGCTGATCTGAGGCCTTGGATCCTCAAACAGGAGTCATGACAGCGCTATATAGATCAATGTTTTTTCTGTGATCTAATCAACTTATATCAGACCCTATTCAATGCAACAAACCAAAACAAATCTTCGGAAGATTGAGTCTGTGATTTTGTTGTAGGCAGAGTCAGAGAGTAAAGGAGAAAAGACTCATCTCCACCCCGCTGATCCTCAAAACTGGGGCCCCACAAGGGTGCGTTCTGAGCCCTCCCCTGTACTCCCTGTTCACCCATGACTGTGTGGCCACGCACGCCTCCAACTCAATCATCAAGTTTGCGGACGACACAACAGTGGTAGGCTTAATTACCAACAACAACGAGACGGCCTACAGGGAGGAGGTGAGGGCCCTCGGAGTGTGGTGTCAGGAAAATAACCTCACACTCAACATCAACAAAACTAAGGAGATGATTGTGGACTTCAGGAAACAGCAGAGGGAACACCCTATCCACATCGAACCCCTATCCACGTCGATGGAACAGTAGTGGAGAGGGTAGTAAGTTTTAAGTCATACACATCACAGACAAACTGAATTGGTCCACCCACACAGACAGCATTGTGAAGAAGGCGCAGCAGCGCCTCTTCAACCTCAGGAGGCTGAAGAAATTCGGCTTGTCACCAAAAGCACTCACAAACTTCTACAGATTCAAAATCGAGAGCATCCTATCGGGCTGTATCACCGCCTGGTACGGCAACTGCTCCGCCCACAACGGTAAGGCTCTCCAGAAGGGTAGTGAGGTCTGCACAACGCATCACCGGGGGCAAACTACCTGCCCTCCAGGACACCTACACCACCCGATGTCACAGGAAGGCCATAAAGATCATCAAGGACAACAACCACCCGAGCCACTGCCTGTTCACCCCGCTATCATCCAGAAGGCGAGGTCAGTACAGGTGCATCAAAGCTGGGACCGAGAGACTGAAAAACAGCTTCTCTCTCAAGGCCATCAGACTGTTAAACAGCCACCACTAATATTGAGTGGCTGCTGCCAACACACTGACTCAACTCCAGCCACTTTAATAATGGGAATTGATGGGAAATGATGTAAAATATATCACTAGCCACTTTAAACAATGCTACCTAATATAATGTTTACATACCCTACATTATTCATCTCATATGTATACGTATATACTGTACTCTATATCATCTACTGCATCTTTATGTAATACATGTATCACTAGCCACTTTAACTATGCCACTTTGTTTACATACTCATCTCATATGTATATACTGTACTCAATACCATCTACTGTATCTTGACTATGCTGCTCTGTACCATCACTCATTCATATATCTTTATGTACGTATTCTTTATCCCCTTACACTTGTGTCTATAAGGTAGTAGTTTTGGAATTGTTAGCTAGATTACTTGTTGGTTATTACTGCATTTTCGGAACTAGAAGCACAAGCATTTCGCTACACTCGCATTAACAACTGCTAACCATGTGTATGTGACAAATAAAATTTGATTTGATTTGAGTATAATTCCCGTGAGTCAATGAGCTTTCAGATCAGTTCAGATTAGAGCCGCCAGTGTTAACATTTGCTGATATTCTTTGCTATTTAGTGAGTTATTAGCCCAGTTATAGATAAGTGTAGGTCAGCAACTGCTTCCTACAAGAGCACAAAACGTATTGGCTACATCTCAAGCGGTCTTTGAAAAGCATTTCAGGTAAAAAGCTTGTGTTTTAATTAAAGGGGCAGTGTTGTATTTTTGAGACAGGCTTGAATATGCAAATAAGCCTATAGGCAGAGGAGTACCCTACTTTGTCTAATTCTCTCCATGGTAATAATAATTACTTGTATTTTGTAAAGTGGTTTGTGCATCATACAACACAATGCAAAGCAATTTACAGTCACCTATTTGGCCCATGTTGTTACAGACTATGTAAAAAAGTCCTTCATAAATGTAAACATTTTTTTTAAAGTCTCATGCAATGTAGGCCTGCATTGAACACCACATATTCCATGTGATGGGATTTGATACGTTGGTTTTGTTGGTAGTCCTACATTATACTCAAATAACCACAATAGCCTATTGGCTACTGTCTAAAATGGTACAGTCTGTGTTCAGTGTAAACGCGAGCTGGAAGTTGCACAAAATTCTCACAACGTTCAAGTTTCCACTCATAAGACCTACAATTTTCTCAATGCCCCAAGAAATTAGAGGGAACATTGCTCACAATGATCCGTGCTTCAGGCTGTAATACTTTAACGATAGTGTGATTGATGGAGCACTGCATAACAGAGGCCTGTGTTTATATACTTTTACACCGAGGCAGACTCAGTGAAGGTCATTCATAAAATATTAAATCAAATCAAATTCATTTATATAGCCCTTCGTACATCAGCTGATATCTCAAAGTGCTGTACAGAAACCCAATATGACTATATAAAAATAAAACCATATTTTACTAGAACTGCTTTTTAATCTGGGCCAGGGCTTGAATTACGTGCATCTGTTCATTTTTTTAACCTTTATTTAACTAGGCAAATCAGTTAAGAACAAATTCTTATTTTCAATGACGACCTAGGAACAGTGGGTTAACAGCCTGTTCAGGGGCGGAACAACAGATTTGTACCTTGTCAGCTAGGGGATTTGAACTTGCAACCTTCCGGTTACTAGTCCAAAGCTCTAACCACTAGGCTACCCTGCTCTAACCACAAGGCTACCATGACGTAAAGGACTCCTGGTTGTGCATTGAATATGTGCAACTGGACATGTTAATATAGAGGGATAGAACAGCTGTAATGTTGGGTAATCTTGGGTGTTCTTGTCAGAGCTCAAAATTCAACACACACCCTAACCACCAGTGGCAGTCAGTGCCGTTTAAGATGAGGGAGGACAACAATAAAAAATGATGAGCATGGCCTTATTTCTATTATAGCATATTGGATGTCTCTTATTCATATTCCATTCACCCAGTTCAACGTAACAGCGACAGGTTTAGGCTACTACCTGATACTTATATTTTCCCTATGCCCATCATGAGGTTGCTACAACCTAGCCTATGAATGAAAGTTTACAACATAGGTGCACACAGATCGAGAAACAAACATAGGTGACAGACATTCAATACTGCCTGCCTTGCACACTCTTGCATCCATCTAGCTGATATAAGGTGTAATCATTAGTCCAAAAGTTGCAAACTGGAGTTTCTATTGGACATATTCAAATATGTTTATCCCTGTTTTGTTCCGTTTGCTTCCGCATAAGAAACATTTTTCAACGGAATGGGCAGAATGAATACACCCCTGATCACGAAAACACAATTCGCTTTTATAACAGCCATTTTGCATTCTTTCTCGCATTCCATGCGCTCTTCTCCTCTCACCTTTTCCCTTGGGACTTCCCTTGTGGACTCACATCAGCTGTATGTGACCAGTCAAAAAAAAGCTTTCCAAGCCAAACCACTACACAACAGCCTAAATCGCTGTCACAATATTAGCTAAAGTAACGTCATAATCAGCATAGCTAATAGAACTAACGTGTTAGTAAACCCGCTACAATCATGCGTATAGTCAGTAAGCATTTACACCGGCGGGCCCCTGTGGCAATAAATTAGTCATCTCAAAAGATTACCTTGATTTGGAGCAGTTCCAGTGTTGTGTTGGAAAGTCATAGCCAGCTAGCTAACATAGCATTCCTCTGTGTTTCAGTAGGCTAAACCAACTAGCTGCCTTTGCTAGCTAAGAAAGTGAAACAGAAAGTAAAAAAAAAAATGTAAAATCTCTCTTTCTCTCTATTTCTCTCTCACTTCTCCATTTTGGAATAAAATAATTTGTTAACTGTTCAACTATTGTCTTTGTCTCTCTTTGAGTCAATTACTCAAAACATTTTATATACAGCAGTGCTAGCCAGCTGTAGCTTATGCTTTCAATACTAGATTAACTTCTTGCGTCAAGCAATCCCGGATCCGGGATCCTATTTATAGCCTCAAGCTCATTAGCATAACGCAACGTTAACTATTCATGAAAATCGCAAATGAAATGAAATAAATATATTTGCTCTCAAGCTTAGACTTTTGTTAACAACACTGTCATCTCAGATTTTCAAAATATGCTTTTCAACCATAGCTAAACAAGCATTTGTGTAAGAGTATTGACAGCTAGCATAGCTATAAGCCTAGAATTCAGCCAGCAACATTTTCACAAAAACAAACAAGAAAATCATTCAAATAAAATCATTTACCTTTGAAGAACTTCAGATGTTTTCAATGAGGAGACTCTCAGTTAGATAGCAAATGTTCAGTTTTTCAAAAAATATTATTTGTGTAGGACAAATCGCTCCGTTTTGTTCACGTTTGGCTATGAAAAAAACCTGTATCCAGTTATAGCCTCAAGCTCATTAGCATAACGTAACGTTAACTATTTATGAAAATCGCAAATGAAATGAAATGAATGTGCTAGCTCTCAAGCTTAGCCTTTTTTTAACAACACTGTCATCTCAGATGTTCAAAATATGCTTTTGAACCATAGCAAAACAAGCATTTGTGTAAGAGTATTGATAGCTAGCGTAGCATTTAGCGGGCAACATTTGCACAAAAACCAGAAAAGGATTCAAATAAAATCATTTACCTTTGAAGAACTTCGGATGTTTTCAATGAGGAGACTCTCAGTTACATAGCAAATGTTCAGTTTTTCCTGAAAGATTCTTTGTGTAGGAGAAATCGCTCCGTTTTGTACATCACGTTTGGGTACCAAAAAACCCCGAAAATTCAGTCATCAAAACTGCGAACTGTTTTCCAAATTAACTCCATAATATCGACTGAAACACGGCAAACGCTGTTTAGAATCAATCCTCAAGGTGTTTTTCACATATCTCTTCATTGATATATCGTTCGTGGATTTTTACTTTCTCCTCTGAATCGCTTGGAAAAAGACGTGCAGTTGAAAATGACGCACCAATTTCGACGGAGGACACCGGGCGGACACCTGGCAAATGTAATCTCTTATGGTCAATCTTCCAATGATATGCCTACAAATACGTCACAATGCTGCAGACACCTTGGGGAAACGATAGATCGGGCAGGCTCATTCCTTGCGCATTCACAGCCATATAAGGAGAATGAAAAACAGAGCCTAAAAATCCTGCTCATTTCCTGTTTGCAGTTTCATCATGGTTTCGCCTGTAGCATCAGTTCTGGCGCACTCACAGACAATATCTTTGCAGTTTTGGAAACGTCAGAGTGTTCTCTTTCCAAAGCTGTCAATTATATGCATAGTCGAGCATCTTTTTGTGACAAAATATTGCGCTTAAAACGGGCACGTTTTTTTTATCCAATAATGAAATAGCGCCCCCATAGATGTGAGGTTAATTATCTGATCCTTTGATTGGGTAGACAACATGTCAGTTCATGATGCAAGAGCTCTGATAGGCTGGAGGATGTCCTCTGGAAGCGGTCATAATTACTGTGTAAGTCTATGGAAGGGGGTGAGAACCACCTAGGTTTTTTATTTAAGTGAATGTACCCAGTGGAGGATGGAAGCTAGCTGTCCTCTGGCTACACCATGGTGCTACCCTACAGAGTGCAGTTGAGGCTACTGTAGACCTTCTTTGCAAATTAGTGTTTTTAATCAGTTATTTGGTGACGTGATTATATATTGTATAGTTAATCTAAAAAGGATACTTTTTTATGTTTTACAATTAAAATGTTTATGAGATACACTGAGAAGGATGGTCCTCCCCTTCATCCTCTGAGGAGCCTCCACTGCTAGCCACATCACTGGTGACTTGTGACTCAACAAGATTGTTCTGCAGTCGTGACTTGTGAATGCTGGATGTCAGCATGTCACAGAAACAAATCCACACGGTAGTAGGGTTCTAAATAAATAAATAAATAATCATATTTTTCTTCTCCATGCTGGCAATAGAAATCCATATCTGCTATGAAGTAGGACTATAAAGATATGACTAATTTGAATGGCTAAAATTGCTAAAAACCCTAAATGCCATGTTCATTGTTCAATAATATTGATGTGAGAATATATGCCACTGAACAGAAAATAGTGCTTGTTTTTTTAAACTCTTAAATTTAACAGAATTGCACTGAGATTTTGTCACGAATCCCGCTTCCTGAGTCTGTGTTTGCCTGTGTTTCTGTCCTGGAGTGTGTTTCCGGTGTCCTGGAACGCACCCTGTCTGGTTGCCAGGCGAATTAGCTTGTTGGGAGATCGATGTTCACCCGCACCTGTATCTCATCAGTAATCTGCACACCTGTCCTGATCATCACCTCTCCCCTTCAAAAGCTCTGACCTGACATCCATTCCCTGCCGGATTGTTAGCCATGAACAGTATGTCGTGCCATAGTATCAGCCTCAAATTAGATAGAATGTGTTTTGTTGTTTTTTACGTATTGCTTGCCTTAAACTTACCTCCGTTTGTTCTGTCTTCAGTTACTCACCCGGATCATTTACCCCATTCCCGCCTGGTCGTCGGAGAATTCCGCTACCCCATTGGATCCACCTATTTACTCCCATCAACTCACCACCGCTGCCCGCTACGCCACCTGGATATATCTACCCATTCATATTCACTTGTAAATAAATACTCACCTTCTTCCTACTCTCCTTGTCCTGGTCTGCTTCTGGGTTCGATTTTGAAAGAACGTGACAGATTTGTTCGACATACACTGAGAAATGTATGTCGAACAAAAAACATTGATTTCAAAGTTTAACAAATTATACAACTCTATGCACAAGGACTACTTTTGACAATTTACACTGAAAATTGTACAAAAACACATTTACTGGAGGAACTGTGCAAATGCAAAATATCTACTCCAAATTAAGACATAAAGATGACTGCAGAAAGAATTGGGTGTCAGCTATGAAAAAATATATTTTGGTTATTGAGAACTACGTAAGTGCAGTGGATTTACCACAAGTAACAGAATTGGGAAGAATTGCTGAATTTTATCATGGATCCCTGATCTATACTACACAGAAATACGCATATTAATTTAATTCTCTTCATGGTGATGTATCCTAAATAGGTACACAAAGGTAGAACTAGAGAAGTACATTTCTTGAAGAAAATGTGGTGTGCTTGCTAACTGGTTTTAAAATATTTATGGTTTTGAAAAAAGTTATAGTTGTGACGTGGTGAAGTTGGACCCAGGTGCAGAGAAGAGACCAGATGAGGAGCCATGATGACAGCCACATAGTTGTTTGAAGTCTCTAACAAGACCCAAATACAGGATGTCCCGGGCAAACACCCACGCCCCTCCTCAGGACTGTAGCCCTCCCAGTCCACCCGACTAGCCTCCAACAGACGTCGAACCATGTAGGCCGGGCGGCAATCCACAAGTCGAGGGGGCGAAGGAGGAGGTGTGGGGGGAGAGAATGGACTGGTCCTTAACAGCTTGAGATGGGAGACATGAAAGGACAGACAGACCCTCATGGACCTAGGAAGCTGGAGACGATAGGTGACCGGGTTGATGCGACTCAGGATCATGAATGGTCCTATGTAGTGAGGAGCGAGCTTCCGCGAGTCACCTTTAAGGGAAGATCACGAGTGGACAGTCACCTGTTGACCCGGTCGGAGGAGCCGAAGAGGTCTTCGGTGCCGGTTTGCCTGCAGTTGGTGTCAGGGAGAGGAGCGGAGCAAGGAGGATTGCGCTCTGATCCAGGTGCGGTGACGTCGTCGAATTAACACCTCGGCTGATGGCACCCCCACTTCGGCGTCTTGTTCTGGAAACGGGGTGGGGGGGATGAACCCAAACTGTCACTCGAACGGTGACAGTCCAGTGGACAAGTTCGGCAGTGTGTTATGAGCATTCTCCGCCCAGACAAGGAACTTGCTCCAGTTGCTGGCCTGAATGGAGATGAAGTTTGTCCATTCGACTGAGGGAGGAACCCCGAGGAAAGACGAACTGGGGCCCACGATCTGAGATAATGTCCTGAGGAAGTCTGTGTAGTTGAAAGACATGGATAATCATGATCACACCACATCTCGTTAATCATAAGGCATACACCCCGCCCTTCTTCTTACCAGAAAGATGCTTGTTTCTGTCAGCGCGGTGCGTGAAGAAACCAGCTGGCTGTACCGACTCCAATAGCGTGTCTCGAGTGAGCCATGTTTCAGTGAAACAAAGAACGGTACAGTCTCTGATGTCTCTCTGGAAGGCTACCCTTGTACGGATTTCATCAACCTTGTTGTCAAGAGACTAGACATTGATGAGTAGTATGCTCGGGAGCGGTGCGCAATGAGCCCGTCTACGGAGCCTGACCAGAAGACCGATCCGTCTGCCCCTTCTACGGCGTCGTTGTTTTGGGTATGTACACGTAGGTAGAGGTAAAGTGACTATGCATGGATAATAAACAGAGAGTATCAGCAGCGTAAAAATGTGTGGTGTGGTGGGGACAATGCAAATAGTCTGGGTAGCCATTTGATCAACCTGTAATGGCTGCAATCCCCCTATCGGAATTTGTGTCATCAACAACCGCTGAATAGCATAGCGCTACATGCAATAAATATTACTATAAATATTTATATTCATGAAATCACAAGTGCAATATAAGAAAACACAGTTTAGCCTTTTGTTAATCCACCTGTCGTGTCAGATTTTGAAATTATGCTTTTCAGCAAAAGCAATCCAAGTGTAAATTTATCGATAGTATAACATAACATTATGTACACTTAGCATCAGGAAGCTTGGTTATGAAAATCAGAAAAGCAATCAAATGAATCGTTTACCTTTGATGATCTTTGGATATTTTCACTCACGAGACTCCCAGTTACACCACAAATGTTCAGTTTGTTCCATAAAGATGATTTTTATATCCAAAAAAACTGTTTGTTTGTCGCGTTATGTTCAGAAATCCACAGGAAAGAGCGGTCACGACAACGCAGACAAAAATTCCAAATAGTTTCCATAATGTCCATAGAAACATGTCAAACGTTTTTTATAATCAATCCTCAGGTTGTTTTTAAAATATATAATCGAAAATATATCAACCGCAAATGTCTTTCACAGTAGGAGAGGGAAAAGCAATACCTATTCAAATTCTGTTGCGTGAGCAAAAGTCATGTGACCATTTGACACAATGTTATCGTTCTGGCTAATTTTTCTAAATAAAAGCCTGAAACTATGTCTGAAGACTGTTAACACCTTGAGGAAGTGATAGGAAAAGGAATCTGGTTCATATCCCTTTAAATCCAGCAAAGGGAGGCTATGGAACATGGAGTTGTCAAAATAGAAGACACTTCCTGTTTTGATTTTCCTCAGGGTTTCGCCTGCAATATCAGTTCTGTTATACCCACAGACAATATTTTGGCAGTTTTGGAAACTTTAGAGTGTTTTCTATCCAATACTGATAATAATATGCATATATTAGCAGCTGAGACTGAGGAGCTGGCCGTTTACAATGGTCACCTTTTCATCCAAGCTACTCAATACTGCCCCTGCAGCCATAAAAAGTTAATTAATTAGAATAATATTATGGTGTTTTTTTTCCAAGAAAAACAAAAAACCCTTTGGGTTTCTGTTAGGATGGAAAGGAAAATATGGCGCTGTACAAGATGATGGTCGGGAGTAGGCTACAGTACTGGGCTATTTAGCTAAAGAATCCTCGTGTTGTGCAGGCACGCGAGAGACCGGGGTTCAATTCCCTGACGGGGAGGAAGGAGTAGGCTGTCCTTGTAAATAAGAATTTGTTCTTAACTGACTTGCCTAATTAAATAGAGGTTACACTAAAAGCATAACATTTCTACATCCTAATTGTAGTCTAACCAATCAGATGGAGATTCAGTGAAAATAAAAAATCTCATTGATTTATCAAGACCTGTCCCCATTCTTGTCTCAGAGCAGCGCGGAACGGTTCTAAATTAGTTGTAGGCTATTGCTTCTAATCCTATTGCTTCTAACTTCAATATGCTCTTTAAATAAATAAGACCAACACCATTTTTAACAGCATATTACTCAACACTAGTGAGACTCATGTCGCCTATGGCCTACCTCGGCCTAGGCCTACAGTATATCGAAAAATGTTTTTGTTCAATGACATGACCGCAAAAAATTACATATGGGTCGGTATCGAACTTGCGTGTCGGTATTGAACTTGCATCTGTAACAATGCATTTTGCATTGTGATGCAGTGTCTTAGATTGCTGTGCCAATCGGGAGGGCTATTCTAATACTGTACATGATGTCCAGGTTAGGATAACCGAAACATTTCCTTATTAAAAAGACTATCAGAAAGAATGTTGATACTTGTTTATTTTGATCCAAAACCATGAATGAGTGAGTACCTCAGCTGAATGTAGGTGCCAAGCTATATGACTGTGCCATCAACTTGACAATAAATAATGATATTTTGGAAGTTATTTAGTTAAAAAAAAAAAGTGAGCGATTGTAATCTGAATAAAGGCCAAAATAATATTTGTAAAGGCCAAAACATTTCTTTATGTTTTTAGAGGGAGGGACACCAAAAACATACAGTCATCTCATGGGTCTCCCAGTCGAGGCTGGCGTGGGTATTGAACCAGCATCTGTAGCAGCACAACTTGCACTGAGATACAGTGTTTTAGATCACCGAGCCATACAGACACTGTATAACGTGGCTGGCCAGGAGTAGGCTACAGTACTACAGAGACACAGTAGCGCCTTGGGACCCAAATGTACAAATCAGTGCGAAAAACTCCCCCTTGCGCTGGTCTGGAGCAATGAAGTACCGACGCAGGGTACCTTACTAAACAACAACGTACCTCTACGTCCCGCCACGTGACCAGCAAAACTTTTAGTGGACCAACCACTGTACCCTTACCACCTGGGGGAGGCCCATCAGGAAGTCCAGGATCCAGTTGCAGAGGGAGTTGTTTAGTCCCAGGGTCCTTTGCTTAGTGAACAGCTTTGAGGGCACTATGGTGTTGAATGCTGATCTGCAGTCAATGAATAGCATTCTCACATGGGTGTTCCTTTTGTCCAAGTGTGAAAGGGCAGTGTGGAGTGTAATAGAGATTGCATCATCTGTGGATCTGTTGGTGCGGTATGCAAATTTAAGTGGGTCTAGGGTTTCTGGGATAATGATGTTGATGTGAGCCATGACCAGCCTTTCAAAGAATTTCATGGCTACAGACGTGAGTGCTACGGGTCGATAGTCATTTAGGCAGGTTACCTTAGTGTTCTTGGGCACAGGAACTATGGTGGTCTGCTTGAAACATCTGCTACAGACAGGGAGAGGTTGAAAATGTCAGTGAATACACTTGCCAGTTGTTTTGCGCATGCTCGGAATACACGTCCTTGTAATCCGTCTGGCCCTGAGGCCTTGTGAATGTTGACCTGTTTAAAGGTCTTGCTCACATCGGCTGCAGAGAACGTGATCACACAGTCGTCTGGAACAGCTGATGCTCTCATGCATGTTTCAGTGATACTTGCTTCGAAGTGAGCATAGAAGTTACTTAGCTCGTCTGGTAGGCTCGTGTCACTGCGCAGCTCTCGGCTGTGCTTCCATTTGTAGTCTGTAATAGTTTGCAGGCCCGGCCACGAATGTGGTTTTCCAACAGCAAGGCTCAGATCACCATGGCAGTTTTACCATTGTTTATACAAGTTTTTCTTTATAATGTCGAAATAAACATGTTTCCAATCCCCATATCACACACTCACAGACTGAAATTATATGTGTGTAGGCCAGGGATGGGCAACTTTGATGGGGATGGGGGCCACAAGAAATCTGATCTCATCATGAGGGGTGGCAGTTTCTCGCGGCCACACATTGCGAGGAAAGCATTTTAGTGGCCCCCCTCTTGACAGCGGAGATAAATGTTAACATTTTTAGAGTTAATTTTGTGCAATTCTACACATTTTGCCATGGGATGTAGAAAACAATGTTGCAGTTTTAAAGCAAGTTAGCTGCAATTCTACATATTTTGCCACAGGGCAGATAGAAGATTTAGCAAGTTTATAACAAATTTCATGCAATTTTACTCATTTTGCCATGGGGCGGAGAGAAGAATTAGCTATTTTACAGCTCATTTCCTGCAATTCTACACATTTTGGCATAGACTGGAGAGAAATGTTTGCTGTTTTAAATATGATAGCTGAGTGAGACTGACTAACAAAATCAATGGGGGCCCACCCGGCCGGTAATTCGACCATGATAACAAGTTTAGATAGCTGGCAGTTAAACTAACTTAGCCATCTAAAACATGTTAGCGGACATGGGCTAATTGACTGTGTACCGATCTTCGTCTTCATCGGATGAGGAGTAGGAAGGATCGGACCAAAACGCAGTGTGGTAAGTGTCCATGATTATTTATTATACCAGAACACGAAAATACAAAATAACAAAGTGAATGTAAGAAATTAAAATCGAAACAGTCCTGAAAGGTGAAAACACAAAACAGGAAACAACTACCCACAAACCCCAGGTGGGAAAAGGCTACCTAAGTATGGTTCTCAATCAGAGACAACGATAGACAGCTGCCTCTGATACCAGGCCAAACGCATAGAAAAGAAAACATAAAAAAAACAGAGAATGCCCACCCCAACTCACGCCCTGACCAAACCAAAATAGAGACATAAAAAAGGAACTAAGGTCAGGGCGTGACAGACTGACTATTGGTGACTACATAACAAGAGAAAAGTTGCTGATGCACAACCAAATTCTAACTCGCAACAGTAAGTTGAGACCCGGCTGAGTACCTTAAAAATATATCAGAGGGCGGGCTGTCAGTTGCCCATCCCTGGTGTAGGCCAAAGTTGTACAATCAATTAGTGGGTGAGAGCCTCAAATATACCATTAATTTGTATATATCCAATATATACATGAATTGCAGCAAGTTTTGTCACATTTGTGCGGGTTAAACAAAAACACTCTAATGATTTGTTGACAATAGAGCCCCCCACAATGCAGGTGATGGCTGCAGGATGAAGTTGGTGAAGAGCAACTGCAAAAACTTTCCATCGACTGCAGTCAAAACTTCATGATCTTTGACCACATTATTTTTTGTCAAGTTCTGGCTGTGGTCCAAACACTTAAAAAGACACATCCTCATCCATTTACCCTCGCCTTATGCCCTTGGGGGAAATCCCAGTCGCCATCTTGGAGGTTGGTCCAAATGATTAGCCAAGCAAGGGAAGTTTGCAACATAAGCCCCTCAGCCCTCGTTTTTAGTCGGCTTTGCGAGTGTACAATTATGTTCCCTCCGGGACCTGAAACTCCCCATAATTCAATTTCCGACGATTGTACATCCGCTAAGAAAAGTCAGCGAAAACTTAAAAACAACATCAATGGAGAAGTCAACATAGTTTGAGTAAAAACTAATGCAAATAAGTTAGAAATTGTGCTACTAATGCACATGATGGCACAAACACGTCTGGTAAAAAGTAAATGTTTTTGTTTGGCTATCTTTTGGAAATTGTAGAAATAAAAATGTTCCTTCTTCAGAAGTTCTAGATAGGCAGGCTAATGTTAATTAGCTAATTAATTTGCTAGATATCATACAGTAGGCATATATTAATAACTAAGGTGGCTGAAAACACAATCATCGCAGGATGAACGAGTGACAAATTTCCAGCCAAGGGTGCTCCATTTAAAAATCATTCCTTCCTCCCTCTCCCTGCAAATGTATCCTCGTCAGACGTCATCAGAAGTGTCCACTTAATTTGAGGGATGGGGTGTGTCTAAGTGTTTGGACCGCAGCCCCAATGAAGACCCAAGTCAGACAATTTTACATCCATAATGCAACACACATTGAAAAGTGGTGACCATTGACTTGGCAAAAGTGATCCGCTCGAACTCCCCCAATCATTTTAACTTCTTAAAAGGATTGCCGTTCTGTCAACGGGACAATTGTAAATCATGCAGCGCATTATGCCAAGATCTCAGATTTTAGAGAAACAACAAACGTCGGTATATATGTGTCTTATATCGGCTGAAAGCTTAAATTCTTGTCAATATAACTGAACTGTCCAATTTAAAGTAGCTTTTACTGCAGCAAAATGCCATGCTATTGTTTAAGGGGAGCTCCTAACAACAAAACCCTTTTTTCAACGCGATAGGTTGAAGGTGAAATGTGTACTTATATTCTGAAATCTTGCTCTGATTTATCATCCAAAGGGCCCCAGAGATATCATGAAGTGTCATTTTGTTAGATAAAATCATTTTTCATATCCTAAAAATGTCCATATAGCACACACGATTGATTTTGTATTTCCACTTGTTCAATTTGCAAAGAAAGGAATCTGTGAAAATCATACCCTAAACGTTGTTTGAACAAGTTAAATCACGTTCGTATCTATTCCTCAGAGATTATAGAAGGTAACAAGACTTCACTATTTGAATTAGGGGTGTAGTACATCCTATAGGACACCATATTTGGTCAGAGAGCGATGTCTTCATGGCACGCCGATGACGTGGGTGGCCATCACTTGAATGATTGTATCTTTGTCAAATAAGCACCAATTGGGGGCCAAAGAATGCCAGCTAGATAGCCAATGAGCTGGGCTTTACGGGAGTATCTGGAAACCATGTACAGTGCCTTGCGAAAGTATTCGGCCCCCTTGAACTTTGCGACCTTTTGCCACATTTCAGGCTTCAAACATAAAGATATAAAACTGTATTTTTTTGTGAAGAATCAACAACAAGTGGGACACAATCATGAAGTGGAACGACATTTATTGGATATTTCAAACTTTAAAAAAAATCAAAAACTGAAAAATTGGGCGTGCAAAATTATTCAGCCCCCTTAAGTTAATACTTTGTAGCGCCACCTTTTGCTGCGATTACAGCTGTAAGTCGCTTGGGGTATGTCTCTATCAGTTTTGCACATCGAGAGACTGAATTTTTTTCCCATTCCTCCTTGCAAAACAGCTCAAGCTCAGTGAGGTTGGATGGAGAGCATTTGTGAACAGAAGTTTTCAGTTCTTTCCACAGATTCTCGATTGGATTCAGGTCTGGACTGTGACTTGGCCATTCTAACACCTGGATATGTTTATTTTTGAACCATTCCATTGTAGATTTTGCTTTATGTTTTGGATCATTGTCTTGTTGTAAGACAAATCTCCATCCCAGTCTCAGGTCTTTTGCAGACTCCATCAGGTTATCTTCCAGAATGGTCCTGTATTTGGCTCCATCCATCTTCCCATCAATTTTAACCATCTTCCCTGTCCCTGCTGAAGAAAAGCAGGCCCAAACCATGATGCTGCCACCACCATGTTTGACAGTGGGGATGGTGTGTTCATTGTGATGAGCTGTGTTGCTTTTACGCCAAACATAACGTTTTGCATTGTTGCCAAAAAGTTCAATTTTGGTTTCATCTGACCAGAGCACCTTCTTCCACATGTTTGGTGTGTCTCCCAGGTGGCTTGTGGCAAACTTTAAATTACACTTTTTATGGATATCTTTAAGAAATGGCTTTCTTCTTGCCACTCTTCCATAAAGGCCAGATTTGTGCAATATACGACTGATTGTTGTCCTATGGACAGAGTCTAGCACCTCAGCTGTAGATCTCTGCAGTTCATCCAGAGTGATCATGGGCCTCTTGGCTGCATCTCTGATCAGTCTTCTCCTTGTATGAGCTGAAAGTTTAGAGGGACGGCCAGGTCTTGGTAGATTTGCAGTGGTCTGATACTCCTTCCATTTCAATATTATCGCTTGCACAGTGCTCCTTGGGATGTTTAAAGCTTGGGAAATCTTTTTGTATCCAAATCCGGCTTTAAACTTCTTCACAACAGTATCTTGGACCTGCCTGGTGTGTTCCTTGTTCTTCATGATGCTCTCTGCGCTTTCAACGGACCTCTGAGACTATCACAGTGCAGGTGCGTTTATACGGAGACTTGATTGCACACAGGTGGATTGTATTTATCATCATTAGTCATTTAGGTCAACATTGGATCATTCAGAGATCCTCACTGAACTTCTGGAGAGAGTTTGCTGCACTGAAAGTAAAGGGGCTGAATAATTTTGCACGCCCAATTTTTTAGTTTTTGATTTGTTAAAAAAGTTTGAAATATCCAATAAATGTCGTTCCACTTCATGATTGTACGACAGCATGCCTTATAATTTTGGGGTTATAATTCAGGGTTACGAAGTTAGGAAAACTGGTTGTTTTGCAAATGTTGAACTTATAATATGACTACTAATACTTGGAAAGCTAAATCAAAGACCAAGTATACAGATTTGACAATATTCTTGCAGAAAAATTGAATACGAATGTGAATGACTTTTTCACGATTTGCCCAAATGTACCTGGGGACTTCACACTAAAAGTCTTGACGATCAGTCATAATCCAAGAAATCCATCTGAAACTTTGCACATGCACTGCTGCATTCTAGTGGACACTATCGGAATTACAACTAGAGTGATGGCTATAACAGTGACCTTTCTCTTGCATTTCAAAGATGGTGGTAAAAAAATACTGGTTGTTATTTTCTTGTATTTTCTTCTACCAGATCTATTGTGCTATATTCTCCTACATTCAATATTCTCCACATTTCCACAAACTTCAAAGTATTTCCTTTCAAATGGTACCAAGAATATGCATATCCTTGCTTCAGGGCATGAGCTACAGGCAGTCAGATTTGGGCATGTGATTTAGGCAAAAATTGAAAAAAAGGCGGCTATCCCTAAAATGTTGATTGATTCCACTTGCCATTATCATTCAACTGATAATACGAACAAAAATGTTGTTAACATATGATGGGGGTCCTTGGGAAAGAAAAGTTTGAAAACCCCTGGCTCAAGAAAATATCACGTCTCACCTTTCAACTCCTTCCTTGAGTTACATGAGTAGTTCACTGCAGGGTTTGAAATCACGTGATATATGCTACTTCCAACCCCGAGACGCCATTTTGGAAGAAAGTTTGGAATTTTCTGTCACAGGAAGAAAAGGAGGGACACCAGAAGAAGTTTGAGTCGAAGGAATACAAATGTATTTGCCGAGAAAATGTACGAAGGATAAGTTTACGAAACTGTGTGTGTGAATAAGTCGCGGAGGCACGGCCTGAGTTTACATGTGCCACTGAACTGGATTTAGAGTTTGAGTAATGTTAAAGCCCGCACTGCCTGCAAGCAACGTTGGACACCAATGCATGCACGGATTGACTGGTTTTAGCCGACTGAACACGCGTTTCTCTACTTTGTATGGATTTTAACGGACATTTGGACCTAGTTAGAAAAATACCAACCATTGCATATGTGGTGTCGTCAACTCTTTGCCGCTGTCAGGTTCAAGAAGTGCAGCTGTCAGCTAGCTGGTCGCGTTTTTAGTTTGTACCCGAACGCCCTCAAATGTTACTGTCGTTTCTCATTTTGTAGCACAGTAACATATTTTCAATTGACAGTTCGTGGGCAAAATTAAAGCGGAACTTGTGGTTTCATTGCAGAGATTTTCATACCCTTTTGGATACCAGGAGAGTGAACGTGTTCTATTATATTGCGTGTAACATTGACATTTATCTGCGCGCGACTGGTGAAAGAGCTAGCTGGCTAGCAAGCTACATATTGTCTCGAGACAGCCTAATCATGCCAGTACGAAAGAAAGGTAAGCGGCTTTAATCTAATTGTAGCTAACTGCCAGTTATGCATACTTACCAATATAAACTAGCTGTTATTAGGTAGGTAGTAACTGGAAATAACCATTATGAAATAGTGTCTTGCTAAATATATATAACTAGTTTCCTAGTTGCCCTCAGAAGTTCTGACGGAAAAGGAGCCACAAAAAGAACCAAGTCGATTGTAAGGGCACTTGGCTTGCAAAATACTTCTAACTTAGCTGGCTAGTGAACTAACGTTAACGTTCGATATGTACTGTAGCTATACCGTTTCCCAAGCTTGCCTTACTTTTCCATAAGGTAGCATAATGATTGACTCTGTTACATTGCTCAACTAGCTACAATTTCTTCGTGTAACATATCTTCCAATTGAACAAATTGTAGCCAGTATCTCAATCAAATGTAATTGCGTTAAACGATGTTTGCTCCAAAATATAACTATTCAACTTCTCAAGTCCATGCAGCCAATTAATAGTTGTAGCCCTTCAATTGTAACAATTTACAGCAGCTACTGGAGCAATATGGTTACAATTTAAAAGGCCAACTTACTGACACAACTTTGAGTCAAGATGCGTTATTCTTTTGAATGGTAAATTGCTCGCGTTTTGGCCAGGGGATATACGTCTTACCTAACACATTCTGATTGTCCAGATGCACAGCGAGCCCTGTCACTCTTGGAGGAATATCGCACTAAACTTAACCACACAGAGGACTGGCAACTGAGACTCTCCATCCAGAGGGTCATCGACATCTTCCAGAGTAACCTTTTCCAGGCACTCATAGGTAAGTGTACAGATGTAATTTTCACCCTTATTCATCTTGCTTTTGAGATATTAGGTAATCTATTGTTAACCTTGTGTTTATCAAGTCTCATGTTGAAAGCCTAATGGGCTATTCCATGCCAGCAGGAGTGGAATTTTTTTGGGGGTATTGCAAGTTCTGGCAATTCTCACATAAATCCTTCCTCCCAATGAAGTTTCTTTTAAATGCAATTCTAGTCATAATTTTGACAGTTCGTTTCAACAGTGATGTTTTTGTCTTTTAGTAGTAACTTCTAAGCTCTTTTTGCCCGTATTGGTTATACTCTACCATTAAAATTGTGATTTAGAGGCACCGTGCTGCTAAGTCATCTCAAGGGAGGGGTTCGGTATGAAATTACACCCTTCTAAATGTGCTGGGTCGTACCACCACAAGGCTTACTTTAAAAGCAGGTGACTCAGTGCCTTATTTGACAATGGTCTTGGAAAGTGGAGTGTGCCAATATATTTTGCATGATGCTTCCTTGACAAGACTACTGACGTTACACAACATTCAAAGTAACATGCTGACCTCACCGCTTGAGTTACATAATAAATGTATACATGGACTACTGTTCAAAAGTTTGCAAAAGTTTGGAGTCACTCCTTGTTTTTGAAAGAAAAGCACTTTTTTTTGTCCATTTAAAATAACATAATTGATCAGAAATAAAGTGTATACATTGTTAATGTTGTAAATTACTATTGTAGATGGAAACGGCAGATTGTTTATTTTTTTGTTTAATGGATATGAATATCTACATAGCTGTACAGAGGCCCATTATCAGCAACCATCACTCTTATGGCAGGTTGTTAGCTAATCCATGATTATCATTTCAAATGGCAAATTGGTCATTAGAAAACAATTTTGCAATTATCTTAGCACAGTGGAAAACTATTGTGCGGATTAAAAAAGCAATAAAACTGACCTTTATGCTAGAGGTTGACCGATTTAATTAGGGCCGATTTCAAGTTTTCATAATCGGAAATCGGTATTTTTGGCCACCAATTTGGCCAATTTTTATTTAGTCTTTATTTAACTAGGCAAGTCAGTTAAGAACACATTCTTATTTTCAATGACGACCTAGGAACAGTGGGTTAACTGTCATTCAGATGGCAGAATGACAGATTTGTACCTTTTCAGCTCTGGGGAGATTCAATCTTGCAACCTTACAGTTAATTAGTCCAATGCTCTAACCACCTGATTATATTGCACTCCACGAGGAGACTGCCTGTTAGGCGAATGAAGTAAGCCAAGGTAAGTTGCTAGCTAGCATTAAACTTATCTTATAAAAAACAATCAATCAATCATAATCACTAGTTAACTACACATGGTTGATGATATTACTAGTTTATCTAGTGTGTCCTGCGTTGCATATAATCGATGCGGTGCGTATCGTTGCTCCAATGTGTACCTAACCATAAACATCAATGCCTTTCTTAAAATCAATACACAGAAGTATATATTCTTAAACCTTCATATTTAGCTATTAGAAATCCAGGTTAGCAGGCACTTTTAACCAGGTGAAATTGTCTCTTCTCTTGCGTTCATTGCACGCAGAGGCAGTGTATATGAAACAGTTTGTTCGTAATTATGACATAACATTGAAGGTTGTGCAATGTAACAGGAATATTTTGACTTATGGATGCCACCCATTAGATAAAATACGGAACGGTTCTGTATTTCACTGAAAGAATAAACTTCTTTTTTTCGAGATGATAGTTTCCAGATTCGGCCATATTAATGACCTAAGGCTCGTATTTCTGGGTGTTATTATGTTATAACTAAGTCTATGATTTGATAGAGCAGTCCGACTGAGCGGTGGTAGGCAGCAGCAGGCTCGTAAGCATTCATTCAAACAGCACTTTCGTGCATTTGCCAGCAGCTGTTTATGACTTCAAGCCTATCAACTCCCGAGATTAGGCTGGTGTAACCGATGTGAAATGGCTAGCAAGTTAGCGGGGTGTGCGCTAATAGCATTTCTGCATGGGTAACGTTGCTTCGCAGGTGGCTTTTGTGTTCCTGGTTCGAGGAGAGGGATGGAAGCTATACTGTTGGCAATACTAAAGTGCCTATAAGAGCATCCAATAGTCAAAGGTTAATGAAATACAAATGGTATAGAGAGAAATAGTCCTATAATTCCTATAATAACTACAACCTAAAACTTCTTACCTGGGAATATTGAAGACTTAGGTTAAAAGGAAACACCAGCTTTCTCATGTTCTGAGCAAGGAACTTATGTTAGCTTTCTTACATGGCACATATTGCACTTTTACTTCTCCAACACTTTGTTTTTGCATTATTTAAACCATATTGAACATGTTTCATTATTTACTTGAGGCTAAATTGATTTTATTGATGTATTATATTAAGTTAAAATAAGTGTTCATTCAGTATTGTTGTAATTGTCATTATTAAATAACAAAAAAAATTTGTCCGATTAATCTGACATCAGCTTTTTTGGTCCTCCAATAATTGGTATCTGCCTTTTAAAATCATAATCGGTCGACCTCTACTTTAAACTAGATGAGTATCTGGAGCATCAGCATTTGTGAGTTCGATTACAGGCTCAAAATGGCCAGAAACAAGCTACTTTCTTCTGAAACTCGTCAGTCTATTCTTGTTCTGAGAAATGAAGGCTTTTCCATGAGAGAAATTGCCAAGAAACTGAAGATCTCGTACAACGCTGTGTACTACTCCCTTCACAGAACAGTGCAAACTGGCCCTAAACCGATTAGAATGGGTGGGAGGCCCCGGTGCACAACTGAGCCAGAGGACAAGTACATTAGTGTTTGAGAAAGACGCCTCTCAAGTCCTCAACTGGCAGCTTCATTAAATAGTACCCGCAAAACACCAGTCTCAACATCAACAGTGAAGAGGTCATTCCAGGATGCTGACATCTCACATTAAAGTGTAACTCAAATCCAATTTTAGCCTTTGACAAAATATATATATATTTTTTTAATGCTTTAATGACCTATGTCAATTTCTATGTATAAAATGGGTCATATCATTAAAAGTACCAGAGAACCCACTGCAAATGTGATGTTTGAAGAGTTTATAATGTACATCTTGAAATTCAAAGGTTAGTTTTGAGATTCATATTTTTAATGTTGAAAAAATGTATGATTTTTAGTTTTTTCAGATGTTAGAGCACACTATATGGAATATAATGACATCAAGACGTTGACTGTGTCATGTACGGATCATAAGGTGTAACAGGAGGCATGTATAGGTCTAAAAAGGGCCTAAAATGGCCACTTTCATCATGATATTCTCAAATGGCTTGTGATATAAATGTATAAAGCATGTCAAACATCCATCCTCCCAATGTTAGAATTGCCAGAATAGTCTGAGATAACATAAATATTTTCTGCTCCCACGCCAGTCAACCATCAAGCACTATGATGAAACTGGCTCATGAGAACCGCCACAGAAAAGGAAGACCCAGAGTTACCTCAGCTGCAGGCTGGTAACTAATGAAATTGCAGCCTAAATAAATAAATACATTTTACCCCTTTTTCTCCCCAATTTTGTGGTATCCAATTGGTAGTTAGTCATGTCTCATCGCTGCAACTTCCGTACGGACTCGGGAGAGGCGAAGGTCAAGAGCCATGCGTCTTCCAAAACATGACCCAACCAAGCCGCACTGCTTCTTGACACATTGCCCGCTTAACCCAGAAGCCAGCCACACCAATGTGTCGGAGGAAACACCGTACACTTGGCGACCGTGTTAGCGTGCATGCGCCCGGCCTGCCTCAGGAGTCGCTAGAGCACGGTGGGACAAGGACATCCCTGCCGGCCAAACCCAGACGATGCAGCCCCATGTGTCTCCTGTTTGTGGCCCTGGCTGCGACATAGCCTGGACTCGAAACAGGATCTCTAGTGGCACAGCTAGCAACTGCAATGTAATGATTCAAGCACACTTAACTAGCATTGCTACCACAGCATACTGCAGCGATACGCCATTCCATCTGGTTTGCTCTTAGTGGGACTGTCATTTGTTTTTCAACAGTACAATAACCCAACACACCTCCAGGCTGTGTAAGGGCTATTTGACCAAGAAGGAGAGTGATGGATTGCTGCATCAGATGACCTGGCCTCCACAATTACTTGACCTCAACCCAATTGAGATGTTTTGGGATAAGTTGGAATGCTGAAAAGCAGCCAACAAGAGCTCTGCATATGTGAGAACTGCTTCAAGACTGTTGGAAAAGCATTCCAGTTGAAGCTGGTTGAGAGAATGCCAAGAGTGTGCAAAGCTGTCAAGGCAAATTTTATAAAATACAAATATATTTTGAATTTAACACTTTTGGTTACTACATGTTTCATGTTTTTGATGTCTTCACTATTATTCTACAATGTAGAAAATGTAAAAATGTGACCGACTGGGACAAATTGGTCTTATGTTAAAAAATTTGATTTATTTTAATTTTACATTAGCTAAAAGTAGACTCGGCTACCAAATTCGTATATCATACACTACAGTTGAGGAACAATGGAAAGTAATTTTGCTTTGATAGTTGATCAACTTGTTAACTCACTTTTGAGAAAATGCCTTTTGAGTCTTTTGGTACTACTACTGGAGAGCCCTTTGTCTACACCCATACAGCATTGTTCACACCCTCTTAAGCCCCACCCATCGGTTTTAAGGTTGCTTTGAGTGTTCTAACTTGCTAGCTACTTCCAGACATTTATGTGAGCAAGAAAAGCACACTGAACATTACTCGCCCTTACAGAGCTGGTTAAGCATGTTATCTAGAGCGTTAGTGACTGCAACTGTGCTGCCAGATTGTCCGTTCATAAATTCAGAGCGTGCATTGGACACTCTGGCCGAGGAGGTATGGTTGATCTGAACGTTCTGACCTCACAATGCCAGTCAAGCATCCAAGCGAACTGGCTAACATTGGCAAGCTTGCTAGCTACTTCCAGACACCATAATGAGAGAACACCCCACTCTGACCATTTTACTCACCTTAGCAGAGCTGGTTAGGTTGTTTTCATGTTATCCAGTGCGTTGGATAACATGAACTGTGCTGCTGGCAACAATTTAATTACACTTTTTTGCCAACGTTTACTGACAGGCAATATTCAACGGGTGTTCGTGAATTCATCAGTTATTCTGTGCTCTGGCACACTCAGACAAGTCTTTTGTTAAGACGTAACTAGCTAGCTAAACAGTGAACCATTATCCCAACTCATGATGTTACTACCCTCCATGAATCTGCAGGTAGCTAACCAACCAGGTTCAATGTTAGCTAGCTATAACTAGTCAAGCAAATGCAGTAGGGCAAAAAAGGATTGTCAGCCACCAATTGTGCAAGTTCTCCCACTTAAAAAGATGAGAGGCCTGTAATTTTCATCATAGGTACACTTCAACTATGACAGACAAAATGAGACCAAAAAAATTCAGAAAATCACATTAGGATTTTTAATGAATTTATTTGCAAATTATGGTGAAAAAATAAGTATTTGGTCAATAACAAGTTATCTTAATACTTTTATATACCCTTTGTTGGCAATGACAGAGGTCAAATGTTTTCTGTAAGTCTTCACAAGGTTTTCACACACTGTTGCTGGTATTTTGGCCCATTCCCCCATGCAGATCTCCTCTAGAGCAGTGATGTTTGGGGCTGTTGCTGGGAAACACGGACTTTCAACTCCCTCCAAAGATTTTCTATTGGGTTGAGATCTGTAGACTGGCTAGGCCACTCCAGGACCTTGAAATGGTTCTTACGAAGCCACTCCGTTGCCCAGGCGGTGTGTTTGGGATCATTGTCATGCTGAAAGACCACGTTTCATCCCTTGCTGATGGAAGGAGGATTTCACTCAATCTCACGATACATGGCCCCATTCATTCTTTCCTTTACACGGATCAGTCGTCCTGGTCCCTTTGCAGAAATACAGCCCCAAAGCATTTTTTTTTAGCTTTATTTTACTAGGCAAGTCAGTTAAGAACAAATTCTTATTTTCAATGACGGCCTAGGGGCAGAACGACAGATTTTGTAGTTTGTCAGCTTGGGGATTCGAACTTGCAACCTTTCGGTTACTAGTCCAACACTCTAACCACTAGGCTACCCTGCCGCCCCAAGCATGATGTTTCCACCCCCATGCTTCACAGTAGGTATGGTGTTCTTTGGATGCAACTCAGCATTCTTTGTCCTCCAAACACAACGAGTTGAGTTTTTACCAAAAAGTTAAATTTTGGTTTCATTGACTATATGACATTCTCCCAATCTTCTTCTGGATCATCCAAATGCTCTCTAGCAAACTTCAGACGGGCCTGGACATTTACTGGCTTAAGCAGGGGGACACATCTGGCACTGCAAGATTTGAGTCCCTTGTGGCGTAGTGTGTTACTGATGGTAGGCTTTGTTACTTTGTTCCCAGCTCTCTGCAGGTCATTCACTACGTTCTCCCGTGTGGTTCTGGGATTTTTGCTCACCGTTCTTGTGATCATTTTGACCCCACGGGGTGAGATCTTGCGTGGAGCCCCAGATCGATGGAGATTATCAGTGGTCTTGCATGTCTTACATTTCCTAATAATTGCTCCCACAGTTGACTTCTTCAAACCAAGCTGCTTACCTATTGCAGATTCAGACTTCCCAGCCTGGTGCAGGTCTACAATTTTGTTTCTGGTGTCCTTTGACAGCTCATTGGTCTTGGCCATAGTGGAGTTTGGAGTGTGACTGTTTGAGGTTGTGGACAGGTCTTTTATACTGATAACAAGTTCAAACAGGTGCCATTAATACAGGTAAAGAGTGGAGGACAGAGGAGCCTCTTAGAGAAGAAGTTACAGGTCTGTGAGAGCCAGAAATCTTGCTTGTTTGTAGGTGACCAAATACTTATTTTCCACCATAATTTGCAAATAAATTCATTACAAATCCTACAATGTGATTTTCTGGATTTTATTTCTCATTTTGTCTGTCATAGTTGAAGTGTACCTATGATCAAAATTACAGGCCTCATCTTTTTAAGTGGGAGAACTTGCACTATTGGTGGTTGACTAAATACTTTTTTGCCCCACTGATTCCAAACACTGTTGTGATACATTTCAGTATTCTAAGGCAGTGGGGCTTGGACTCGGAGTTGGCATTTTTAGCATAGTATTTTTATTCGTCCGGGCTTTCAACTTACTCTTGAAAGTTGTAATAGTAGAATGCACAAGGTGCAGTTTTGAAATTGGGTAGTGCATCAGTTTCTCTTGTCAGGTCAGTCATTGCGTACCTTATAACAACTCGCCTATGTCGGCTAACATTTTTCGTTTTTTTTTTGCCTATAGATTTTCATTTGAGTCACTCAAATATCACAAATACATGGCAATGTATAAAATTGCAAGAGAATGAATATTAAAATTGCAACACTTTCTTTGCACCCCATGACAAAATGTGTAGAATTAAAGAAAATACATTGTGTGTCCAAAAGCATGTGGACGCCTGCTCGCCAAATCTGATTCAAAATGGGCGTTAATATGGAATTGGTCCCCCCTTTGCTGCTACAACAGCCTCCACTCTTCTGGGAATGCTTTTCACTTGATGTTGGAACATTGCTGCAGGGACTTGCTTTTATTTAACCACTCCATGGCTGCTCTGCCATGGAAACCCTTTCATGCCGACGAACAGTTATTGTGAACTGATTTGTTGGAAAGCTGGCATCCCATGGCGGTGCTTTAAACCTACAAAATTCTCTGCAAGTGGGATGTGAACAGTTTGGCATGAACAATATGCCCATAGAAATAGATGTGGGTGGCGTCCCCAGTGCTGGAAGGGGGGCCTGAGTGAAAGTTTGGGAACCCCTGTTCTAAGGTACTGTCTTAGCTATTGCCCAATCAAGGCCTTGTAACTTGAATTACAGCCGAGTTTCTACTGGATACAATAGAAAATGGCTGTCCAAAGATGACGTATTCCCCCCCCCCATGGCACCCTTCAGGTATAGGCATGTTAATGACCACTATCTACATGTCATCTTAATGCCTCTGATGGTTTTGGCAAGAGAGCAGACCGAGCATGCCAAACAGGTCCATGTATGTGTTTTAGCATGTCCTACCTGACTTGCATGCACTTTCAGCAAATGTATTATTAAAAATAAAAAACATACCTTATTTACATAAATATTCAGACCCTTTGAAATTGAGCTTGGGTGCATCGTTTCCATTTGTCATCCTTGAGGTTTCTACAACTTCATTGGAGTCCACTTGTGGTAAATTCAATTGATTGGACATGATTTGTAAAGGCGCACACCTGTCTATATAAGGTCCCACAGTTGACCGTGCATGTCAGAGTAAAAACCAAGTCTTGAGGTCAAAGGAATTGTCTGTAGAGCTCAGGACAGGATTGTGTTGAAGCACAGATGGGGGAAGGGTACCAAAAATGTCTTCTGAATTGAAGGTCCCCAAGAACAGTGACCTCCATAATTCTTAAATGGAAGAAGTTTGGAACCACCAAGTCTCTTCCTAGAGCTGGCTGCTGGGCAAAACTGGGCCATCTGGGGAGAAGGGCCTTGGTCAAGGAGGTGACCAAGAACCCGATGGTCACTCTGACAGAGTTCGAGTACCTCTGTGGAGATGGGAGAACCTTCCTGAAGGATAACCATCTGTACAGCACTCCAATCAGTGGCCAGATGTAAAAGGCACATGACAGCCCGCTCGGAGTTTGCTGAAAGACCATGAGAAACGAGATTCTCTGGTTTAATGAAACCGAGATTGAACTCTTTGGCCTGAAGGCCAAGCATCACGCCTGGAGGAAACCTTTCACCATCCCTACGGTGAAGTGTGGTGGCAGCATCATGTGTGGATGTTTTTCAGTGGCAGTGAGACTAGTCAGGATTGTGGGAAATATAAACAGAAAAGTACGGAGATCCTTGACAAAAACCTGTCCCAGAGTGCTCAGGACCTCCGACTGGGGCGAAGGTTCATCTTCCAACAGGACATTGACCCTAAGCACACAGCCAAGACATGGCAGGAGTGGCTTTGGTGCAATTCTCTAAATATCCATGAGTGGCCAGGCCATAGCCCGGACTTGAACGCGATTGAACATCTCTGGAGAGACCTGAAAATAGCTGTGCAGTGACGCTCCCCATCCAACTGACAGAGCTTGAGAGGATCTGCAGAGAAGAATGGGAGAAAGTATCCAAAATGTGTGCCACGCTTATAGCATAATAGCAAAGCACCTCTGGCCTGCTCGCCTCCCTACCACTGAGGAAGTACAGTTCCCGCTCAGCCCAGTCAAAACTGTTCGCTGCTCTGGCCCCCCAATGGTGGAACAAACTCCCTCACGACGCCAGGACAGCGGAGTCAATCACCACCTTCCGGAGACACCTGAAACCCCACCTCTTTAAGGAATACCTAGGATAGGATAAAGTAATCCTTCTCACCTCCCCCCCCCTTAAATGATTTAGATGCACTATTGTAAAGTGGCTGTTCCACTGGATGTCATAAGGTGAATTCACCAATTTGTAAGTCGCTCTGAATAAGAGCGTCTGCCAAATGACTTAAATGTAAATGCAAAGACTTGAGGTTTTACTGCCAAAAGGTGATTCAACAATGTACTGAGTAAAGGGTTTGAGTACTTATGTAAATGTGATGTATTTTTATTTAATTTTTAATGTCAACTTTTTGCTTGGTCATTATGTGCTTTTGTGTGTAGATTGCGTAAAAACAACAATTGAATCCATTTTAGAATAAGGCTGTATTGTAACAAAGTGGAAGAATACTCCAAATGCATTGTGTGCACACACACCTATTCCTTTTCTTTTCAGCATTAGCTTCCCTCATACGCATGCATGCACACTGACTCTCCACCATTTCTGAATGTTGCTTATGAAAAATAGATTGGTACCACAGTTTGCAATCCACCCCCCCCCCCCCCCCCCCATCCAAGATATGTATGCAGAGGGCCAGACAAAATGTAATCCGTCTGTTGACATGGTGATTACCACAAATCCTAATCCCCCTGCTGCTGATTTACCGCACTTTCACTGGATGAGAGGGTAGACCAAGAACAGAAAGAGTGGATTGCAGAGAGGAGAAAGAGGGTCAAGAATAGACAAAAGCAGAGAAATGGTCAAATAAGACTGCAGCCTCGGAGCCCAGTGTTTTCCATTAATTTGAACTGAAGGTCTCCCTTTAGGTTTGGCTTGTAGCCGAGTTAACATCCACTGATTTAGACATACAACCTCCATAATGTGTGACGGTAATAAGCATTTAAAAATAAGCATTTAACAATCAGTACAATTTGGAATTTGGTTTGGCAGTTGAGATTGTTCTGCATATGGTCCGCTGTGAGTCATGTCCCACAACCATTTATGAAGGCCTTACTGTTTGCATTCATCATGAAGTTATGCATGATAATGTACAGTGTAACTAGGTTAGTTGAGCTGAAAACCACTTGCACAACGAGTGACTTTAATAGGCTGTAATCTGTCTCCTAGGACTCTTAAGTGCTCAACTTCATAACATCAAGAGTCCTAATGGGTGTAGTCTTTAAATGTTTTATCGGAAAATGTAACTTTCTGTGGCGTACAGCCTTCAAAAGTAGATATGATTAGGCTATTCTTACCTCTTTTGATATGAATGGCAGTAACTGCGTGTTTATTAAAAGCTCCTGCCTAAGATAAAATCTAACAGGCTTGTATTGTGAAACAACTATCTTCCACAATGGTCCCATTTTTATTGGCTATCAATACAGTACTTTGTTTAAGGTCAGTCTTTAACCATAGTCTTGTCCCCAGAGGGTTGAACAGAAAACAAGACCGGAACCTGGGAAACCAGCCGCACGAGACCAGCACATGAGCATTTGTTTTCACTGGCTTGATAGCTGTAGTGCAGTGACTGGTGGATGAAGGGGCCTTGTTTGACAGCAAAAAAAGTGTTTTTAGTGCATTCGTTTGATCAACTCATGTAGGTGAAGTAGCTTAATCTTTCTCGTCAAGCTTGATTACAAAGTAGCCTGTAATTTAGACCTACTGTACCATAGGTGAATATTTTACGTAATTCTTAGGGCTGCAATCCCGTTAACGGGGTTGATATGACAACAGCCAGTGAAAGTGCAGAGCGCCAAATTCAAACAAATCTCATAATTAAAATTCCTCAAACATGTATTTTATACTATTTTAAAGGTAATCTTATTGTTAATCCCACCACATTTCAAATAAGCTTTACAGCGAAAGCTCCACAAACGATTGTTAGGTCAGAGCCAAGCCACAGAAAAACACAGCCATTTTTCCAGTCAGAGAGGAGTCACAAAAAGCACAAATAGAGAAAATTAATCACAAACCTTTGATCTTCATCAGATGACACTCATAGGACTTCATGTTACATGATACATGTATGTTTTGTTCGGTAAAGTGCATATTTATATAAACTTCTCCGTATACATTGGTGCGTTATGTTCACTAGTTCCAAAAACATCCGGTGATATTGCAGAGCCACATAATTTTACAGAAATACTCATAAATGTTGATGAAAATACAATTGTTAGACATAGAAATATACAGTGGGGAGAACAAGTATTTGATACACTGCCGATTTTGCAGGTTTTCCTAGCATTTTATTGCATGACATAAGTATTTGATCACCGACCAACCAGTAACAATTCCGGCTTTCACAGACCTGTCAGTTTTCTTTTCTTTAAGAAACCCTCCTGTTCTCCACTCATGACCTGTATAAAATACACCTGTCCACACACTCAAAAAGACTGCAACCTCTCCACAATGGCCAGGACCAGAGAGCTGTGTAAGGACATCAGGGATATAATTGTAGACCTGCCCAAGGCTGGGATGGCCTACAGGACAATAGGCAAGCAGCTTGGTGAGAAGGCAACAACTGTTGGCACAATTATTAGCCCAGAACTACACGGCAGGACCTGGTCAATGACCTGAAGAGAGCTGGGACCAGTCTCAAAGAACCATTAGTAGTGTAACACTACGCCGTCATGGATTAAAATCCTGCAGCGCACGCAAGGTCCACCTGTTCAAGCCAGCGCATGTCCAGGCTCGTCTGAAGTTTGCCAATGACCATCTGGATGATCCAGAGGAGGAATGTGGTCTGATGAGACACAAATTTAGCTTTTTGGTCTAAACTCCACTCGCTGTGTTTGGAGGAAGAAGGATGAGTATAACCCCAAGAACACCATCTCAACCCGGGAAGCATGGAGGTGGAAACATCAATCTTTGGGGTTGCTTTTCTGCAAAGGGGACAGGACGACTGCACCGTATTGAGGGAGGATGGATGGGGCCATGTATCGCAAAATCTTGGCCAACAACCTCCTTCCCTCAGTAAGAGCATTGAAGATGGGTCGTGGTTGGGTCTTCCAGCATGACAAAGACAGGGCAACTAAGGAGTGGCTCCGTAAGAAGCATCTCAAGGTCCTGGAGTGGCCTAGCCAATCTCCAGACCTGAACCCAATAGAACATCTTTGGAGGGAGCTGAAAGTCCGTATTGCCCAGCGACAGCCCCGAAACCTGAAGGATCTGGAGAAGATCTGTATGGAGGAGTGGGCCAAAATCCCTGCTGCAATGTGTGCAAACCTGGTCAAGAACTACAGGAAATGTGTAATCTCTGTAATTGCAAACTAAGGTTTCTGTACCAAATATTAAGATCTGCTTTTCTGATGTATCAAATACTTATGTCATGCAAATTAATTACTTTAAAATCATACAATGTGATTCTGGATATTTGCTTTAGATTCCGTCTCTCACAGTTGAAGTGTACCTATGATAAAAATACACTTCTCCTTAATGTAACCGCTGTCAGATTTCAAAAAAGCTTTACCATGCAATAATCTGAGTGGAGCAGAGTAGAGCTTTCAGACAAAGCAGCCAGAAAGATATCCTCCATATTGGGTAGTCAACATTAGTCATAAATAGTATCATAAATATTCACTTACTTTGATCTTCATCAGAATGCACTCCCAGGAATCCCAGTTCCACATTAAATGTTTGATTTGTTTGATAATATCCATTTTTTTCCAAAGAGCTACTTTTGTCAGCACATTTGGTAAACCAATCCAAAGTCACTGCTGGCAGACCTCTGACTCATTCGGTCCCACTTCACAGTAGAATCCTCAAACAAGTTTCTAAGGACGGTTGACATCTAGTGGAAGCCTTAGGAAGTGCAACAACCAATATCCCACTGTGTATTCAATTGGGGCTGTGTTGAAAATCGACCAACTTCAGATTTACCACTTCCTGTTTGGATTTCTTCTCAGGTTTTTGCCTGCCATATGAGTTCTGTTATACTTATAGACATCATTCAAACAGTTTTAGAAACTTCAGTGTTTTCTATCCAATACTACTAATAACATGCATATATTAGCAACTGTGACTGAGGAGCAGGCAGTTTACTCTGGGCACCTTCCATCCAAGCTACTCAATACTGCCCCTGCAGCTATAAAAGTTTTAAGCAGTTTTAGCTGTTAGTACCACTTTCCAGACATTCACTTCTTGTTTGGAACTAGCAAGCGGTTGGACATTACACAGACACATAGGTACTAAAAATCACATAGTTTTGGGCAAGGTGATCTTTGTATGTTCCCCCACTGCTTGAACATGGCACCCAGTTTCCGTTTGTCTCACTTACTCGCAGGGCGGCAAACGATGACGTAACCAATTTTTTTCCGTTACCCACTGTACAATTTAATTCCCCCACTCCCCCTCTAGTCTGACTCAGTTTTACCCCTTTCACCTCGTAATCCTTATCACCCCTGTCAACAACTGTTGTCAGTTGTAATGAGCCAAAAGGTTGATGCAGAATAACACCAGAGGAAAGTAATAGTACAACACAGACTAACAGGGAGTAATGAATGCCAGCATAAACACATTTGTCCTTTTCTTCTAATATGTTTTAAAAACAACTTTGTTTTGAATGCTATTTTTTCTATCCAAATAAGCAAACTAAATAAATGTAACTAAACTGTCTCTCCTGTCTTGCTGCAGATATCCAGGAATTTTACGAAGTTACCTTATTGGATAATCAGAAATGTGTGGAGTCCCCGAAGACGTCGGCGCCCATGCTGCCGGTCAACCTGTGGGATTTCTCTAGCCTCCAAAGCACAACTGTGACCTCAGACACTCTGCCAAGCCTTAGCACCAGCATAGAGGTAAGAGGGGACGATTCATGGTCAGCGATGGTATATAGAGTATGTAGCATCATGGGTCACTTGGGGATAAGAAATGTGGAATTGTTTTTGTTTGTATTTTGTAAAGGGCCCTTGCCCCCCCCCATCTCATGTCAGGGAGGTGCTTCACATGTGAAATAGAGGAGTTGCCCTTCATCTTTGGAATTACGCTTTAACTCAGATTTATTTACTTTAAAATGCATACCAAACAAAAACCATTTATTTCACAATGGGATATTTTAATGGAAGAGCTGTGCAGATGAAACAATTACAGTAAAGGTTTTTTTTTGCGACCATGTGTTCCTAAAACTCTTAAATATATGATCCGAATTAAGTTTCATAATGTCTGCAGAACATGACACCTTAAGTTAGATTTATTATTATTTTTTGGTTATTGAACTACATTCGGTGAAGTGTGTTTACATCCGGTTCTGGAATTACGGTAACCAGAAGGGTCCTTAATCTCTACACAGAAATGCGTAATTAAGGATATCCGTATCATTCTCTTTGTGGTGAAAGTCAAAGTTCCAAAAGCTGTATGAGATCATAGAAAATATTTTGCTGTGACTCTTACATGCTGACCAGACCGGACACGTCGCGTGCGCGAGCAATGCAAAATACATTTAGAAATCATGTTATTGAATTATTGCACCCACACACAGCTCACGCGTGTCAGCGATGCCAAGGGCTAAAATAGAACTCCTTTCTATTTCTGATGCAGATCACGCTGAATGTCTTGCCTCTCCCATCTCCTAATTTGTTTATAGAAGCAGGTACCCACGTGCCATCTCCTCATTGGTTATACCCACGTGGGTGATTGAAACACAATGTTTTGCCGGTTGTCGTGGTAAAAGTGTAGATGCCAATCACCATATCATTTCTAAGATGGAAAAAGTTGGCCGTTTTATGTGTGGATTAATTGTTGGAGTAGAATACCTTGTGCATTTCAGGTAAAATAACAACTCAATATTTATATCCCAGGACAAATTAGCTAGCAACAGCAAGCTAGCGAAATAGGACAAATTAGCTAGCAAATGCAAGCTAACTAGCTAAATTCCCATGCATGTTTAATGCTTTTCGACCTGTCCCCAAATTAATGTCATTGTTTCAGAGTTGTTTTGATATTTTAAGAAACGGACAGTTAGAACTGTTAAGAAACGGACTGTTAGAAAAACTATATGGTTGAAAGAGATGGGTCAAAAGGAGTGGCTAATAAGGCTGGCTGCACATGACTGGCTTACAGACTGCAAATTGAGAAATTGACTAAACTCAAAAATAAGAACTATTATGAAGCCAAGATCAATGATATAAAGAATGATGGAAAATGTTGGAGTACTTTAAATAAAATTATGGGCAGAAAAACATTCAATTCCCTCTTTCATTGAATCCGATGCTTATTCATCACAACCATTCGACGTTGGCAACTATTTATGATTACTTCATTGGCAAAGTGGGCGAACTGAGGCAGGACATGCCAACAAACTGAGCCATTTTACTCAAGCATAGAAAATCATAATGTAAGAAATGCATTAGTATGGGAGAGGTGGATTTTTTTTTTTTTAAATCTATCAATAACGATAAACCTCCTGGCATTGACAATTTACATGGAAGGCTGCTGAGGATGCTAGCTGACTCTAGAGCCATTCCAATCTGTCATATATTTAGAGGAAAGTCTTTTGTCCTCAGGCTTGAGAAGCCAGAGTCATTCCGCTACCCATGAGTGGTAAAGGGGCCTTTACTGTTTCTAACAACATACCTATCAGCTTGCTGCCAGCTCTTACCAAACTGTTAGAAAAAACAATGACCAAATACAATGCTATTTCTTTGTAAACAAATCAAGACTTTCAGCGTGCTTATAGAGAAGGGCCCTCAACATGTACTGCACTGACACAAATGACTGACTGTTAATAGGAAATTGATAAGAAGATTGAGCTGTTATGTGTTAGACCACTGCGCCACTCGGGAGCCCCGGGCGTATTCTGAGGCACTGCATCTCAGTGCTATAGGCATCACTACAGACCCTGGTTAGATTCCAGGCTGTATCACAACCTGCCGTCCCATAGGGCCGCGCACAATTGGGCCAACGTTCTTAGGGTTTGGACGGTGTGGGCTGTCATTGTAAATAAGAATTTATTCTTAATTGACTTGCCTAATTAAAGGTTAAGTAAATAAAATACCAAAAATATACGCCAAAGACTAGCTAAAGTGTATTTTTACCTGGAGATTTTCTTTAATGTAGGCTACTACTTCACCATTTGTTTACTACACTTTAAGCATTGTTTCAAAAATGGCCTCACATGAATAATATAAGAAATGGGTAGGGCTAAGGCTTAAGAGGGTGTGAACAATGCTAAATGGGCATTCTCAAAAGAGTACTCTCGCAAGTGTTAAAGTGTTAAGGGGATTTTCAGGTACTTGTCTACAAGGTGGAATAACAAGTTTGTCACGTTTAAAATAAGCTTAACTTTCCCGTCTTTCCCCCAACTGCAGTGTATGTTGTACCATTTTGAAGCTTGGCCATTGCCAAGGGTTGCTCATCTACAGCAGGAAGCAGTCTCCTGCCTGGCTGAGAAAGCAGTAGATGTTCTGATCCAGTTTCGCACCTCATACCTACCGTAATTTATGTACAAAATACATTTTTTTAAATAATTCAGTGGGTGTGGTTTATATTCAGGTGCGCTTAATAGTCCAGCAATTACGGTATGCAAGTCAGAGTTCTCAGCTCTGGCGTAATTCAAAAATAAATACAGACTCAATGCTGTGCTGAGCATGACCTCAAGGGTTGCACTGTCAAATTGAGCCCTTGTTGACAACTTCAAACAATCACACACCTCTCATTTGAACTGTGTGCGTTTCATGCTGTAGATGAAAAACCTAGAACTGTGTTTGCCTCAAAAAGCATCTTGCTTCAATCAAGTTAATTCCAGTTCAGAATGAAAATTGATTTTAACAGCAACTGTTCCAAATTAGACAGATGTTAATATTTTTAATGGGGAAAAACAAACATGAAAAGCTATTTATATGGGTATTTTATTTATTTGCTTAAACATTATTACATGTGTTATAACAGCAACAATTCCAGCTTTGGCTTGTTTTCAACAATCATTTCTACAGTAAGATGTACAGGAGGCCTGATCATCATAACCCATACTTTTGGTTGCACGATCAGTAGCTACCTAGCTTGCTTTGGCTAACGTTAGCTAGTTATTAGCTGGTAAAGGGGGTTGTTTGAAAGAGGAACTCTCATGAGAGAGACTGCCTTTGGAAAGTATTCAGAACCCTTGACTTTTTCCACATTTGTTAGGTTACAGCCTTATTGTGAAATGTATTAAATAGTTTTTCCCTCATCAATCTACACACAACAACCCCATAATGACAAAGCTAAAACAGGTTATGAATTTTTGCTAATTTATTAAAATTACAAAACTGAAATATTACATTTACATAAGTACTCAGACCCTTTACTCAGTAATTTGTTGAAGCACCTTCGGCAGAGATTACAGCCTCGAGTCTTGTGTATGATGCTACAAGATTGACACACCTGTGTTTGGTGAATTTCTCCCAGTCTTCTCTGCAGGTCCTCTCAAGCTCTGTTAGGTTGGATGGGGAGCGTTGCTACACAGCTATTTTCAAGTCTCTCCAGAGATGTTTGTTTGGGGTCAAGTCTGGGCTCTGGCTGGGCAACTCAAGGACATTCAGAGACTTGTCCCAAAGCCACTCTTGCGTTGTCTTGGCTGTGTGCTTTTGGAAGGTGAGAGTTCGCTCCAGTCGGAGGTCCTGGCCGCTCTGGAGCAGGTTTTCATCAACGATCTCTCTACTTTGCTCTGTTCATTTTTCCCTTGACACTGACTCGCCTCCCAGTCCCTGCCGCAGAAAAACATCCCTACAGCATGATTCTGCCACCACCACACTTCACTGTAGGGATGGTGCCAGGATTCCTTTAGATGCGATTCTTGACCTTCAGGCCAAAGAGTTCCATCTTTGTTTCATCAGACCAGAGAATCTTGTTTTTCATGGTCTGAGAGACTTTTAGGTGCATTTTGGCAAACTCCAAACTGGCTGTCATGTGCCTTTTACTGAGGAGTGGCTTCCGTCTGGCCACTCTACCATAAAGGCCTGGTTTTGGTAGAGTGCTGCAGAGATGATTGTTGTTCTAGAAGGTTCTCCCATCTCAAGAGGTCACCTCCCTGTGTTTGTTTTTCCACCATCTCCCTTTTATGTAACTGTCTAAGTTGGTTGTAGAAAAACAGTTATGGTCTGATCCACCAAGTGGAGGTCTGGCCAAGGATGAATTTGCTTTGGTGACCGAGCTGTAACATAAGTCAATGATCTTATTTTTCCTTGTTACACCCAGTAAGTGACTTGTCTAAGTACTCAGTGTGCTTGAGAGTGCAGCCATTGAAATCCCCCATGATGAATTTGGGCGCATCAGGGGAAATTGCATCAAGCCCTTGAGTGAGGTTAAAAATGGTCAGCTGCCTTGACGATTTGCCCTTGGATGGATATAAATAACTGTCGGAATTATCTGGGGGTGTTCTCGGTGGAGGTAGAAGGGGTGCAAAGACACTTACAGTAGCTCTATATCAGGAGTGGATTATCTTTTCCTGACAATCATGGGGTAACACTATCATTTTTCAGAACACCGACTCCATCTCGGTGCTCCTTACCAGTAGCTTCACTGTCTCTGTCCATACGCGTGATTGTGAATCCGTCAGGGGTGACTTGAGTCGAGCACCGTCTCCGAGAAATGGCCATCAGAAATGGCCATCACACAGGCCTCCCTGTATTCATATAGATACTGTCAGTTTTCCCGCAGTTAATTCAATTTATCCTTTATGCGATTGGAGAGCAGGATATTTGGAAGTGTGAACTTTGTTCCTTTTCAACCTCTGCCGCACACTGCCTTTCCTGCCCCCTTTCCTCTTCCTTTTTAGTAGTCCTTCACCCAGGTTGTTTTCTCACAATCTCTGCAGGTATGTCCCCTTTGATCCATTCTCCCGAACGCGAGTTATTACATTGCGAAATAGTTTCTTCTATAGCGGATGCGTGGCACCGCCAACTTTCTCAGAAGTTCACGTGCTGTTTCAGGAACCGGCAAAAATAATCCAAGTAGGAGAATAATCCACTGTACGATCTTAACCAGGGAAAGGTTGAAAATGTCAGTGAAGACACTTGCCAGTTGGTCAGCGCAATCTTGGAGTACACGTCCTGCTAATCCGTCTGGCCTTGTGAATGTTGAACTGTTTAAAGGTCTTACTCACGTCGGCTACGAAGAGTGTGATCACACAGTCGTCCGGAACGGCTGATGCTCTCATGCATGCTTCAGTGTTACTTGCCTCAAAGCGAGCATAGAAGTAATTTAGCTTGTCTGGCTCGTTTCACTGGGCAGCTCGTGGCTGTGCTTCCTTTTGTAGTCTGTAATAGTTTGTAAGCTGTGAACTTGAAGCAAATCGTACAACACCGGCTCCGACACTCGTCGGAGCAGTGAGGCGAGCCAGTTATTGGTGGTCAATGAGCCGGCATCTGAACCCTACTGGCACACACCCTCAAGCCGACATTGCCATTTGTGTTGGAGACCATACAGAGTCAATACTCTGTCACAACAAACGGCCTATTCCTTATCACAGAACAACAGCTGCTTCCAGTCACCCTGCTTCGCTTGACATACTCCAATCGTGGTTAGTTCCACTGTGCTGCTAAACAGTGTTCGAACTGTTCCATGGTCAGTTTTCTCATATGTTGCACCTATTGGGAAAGGTGGATGAGTGCTGATCACAAGTCAGTTAAGGGCAGGGAGCTATGATCTTGCCCCCCCCCCCCCCCCCCACCTGGTGCAGAAAGCTTCCCCCCCAGGGGCCAGTCATGCCATCTGAGGCTGGGCTGATGCTATGAGGGAATAGCACTGCGTGAGATATGAACTGTAGCCATTGAGTATGGAGGATTTGATGTTTCACTCATTATTTTTTCTGTGTAACTGGCCACATATTTAAGTGATGATGAACGTGGATATCACATGGCTGTTGTAAACTGGAATCTAGAGGTTTGTTTGGAATGTATAGCGTTGTGAAACACGCCCAGGAACACATTGATACTTTTGCAACTGACATTTTGTAAGCACTCTTTCGCTCATTCTGAAAATAAACAAGCTTTTTATTTAGTCAAGGTTATTATGGGCATCAGGCCTTTGAGCTGTATATAGAGTAGTTTTAGTCCATCAGTTTTAATAAATTCCTCAATTGATTTCAGCTGTCCTGTATTACCGACTTTGTACTGGTATGCACTCACTGGTGGAAAACGTACTAATTTCTCATACTTGAGTAAAAGTAAAGATACCTTCATAGAAATTGACAAGTTAAAGTGAAAGCCACCCAGTAAAATACTACTTGAGTAAAAGTCTAAAAGTATTTGGATTTTAATTTACTTAAGTATCAAAAGTAAATGTAGTTGTGGAAATGTCCTTGAGTAATAAAAGTAAAATAATTAAATTCTCCTGTGTGACCACGTATAGCCATGGTCACACTCAACAACATAATTTAAAAACAAAACATTTGTGTGTATCTGCCAGATCAGAGGCAGTAGGCATTTTTCAATTGTGTTTAACTAGGCAATTCAGTTAAGAACATTCTTATTTACAATGACAGCCAAACCCTAAACCGGACGACGCTGGGCCAATTGTGCACCACCCTATGGGACTTCCAATCACGGTCAGTTGTGATACAGCCTGGAATCAAACCAGGGTGTGTAGTGACGCCTGTAGCACTGAGATGCTGTGCCTTAGACTGCTGCACCAATTGGGAGCCCAGGGATGTTCTCTTGACAAGTGTACAAATTGGACCATTTTCTATCCCGCTAAGAACTCAAAATGTAATGAGTACTTTTGGGTGTCAAGGAAAATGTATAGAGTAAAAGTACAATTTTCCTTAGGAATGTAGTGAAGTAAGTTGTCAAATATAAGTAGTAAAGTACAAAAATATATTTTTTTACTTAAGTACTTTACACCACTGTATGCACTGCAGTCTTATTTTTTTTGTACTGTAACGCTGCCCTCTACTGTTATATTGCTCCAAACAGACATTCTTTGCAGCAGACATTGGGTTCTCACACCTTACCTGTACCTGATTGATAAGTTAAGGTGATTGATTGATCCCCTTCCCTGGTTGTTTAGGTCTTCATTGGACACATTGAAAGGAAATAACAAATTAGCAGGCACATTTACCGCCACAAATTGATTCTGACACCTCTAATTTGCAGGAGCAGGTCTCTCCAAGGCAGTCTTAATTTTTTTAGGGAGGATCGGCTCACATTGTTTTGAGACCAAGCTGTTAATTTACCCAAGATGTCTTCTGTAAGGATTACCACTTCTGTCAGAACGTAATGTTATGACTAACTGCTGTTACCTGGAGGGAAACGAGGTACAGAATACTATGGGAGTTGCACTCTCGTGACCTTCAGTTGAAAATCATGCCGAACAAGGCCAATGAAATCTGCAACTCGCTGGAAGCCATGCCTTCCAGAGGTGATAAGTGTGAGGCTCGGATTCATTCTTTCAATTGAAAAATGCTCTTCACCGTGCCCAGGAACGGGTGGTGCAGGGCCAAACAGGCGTTGTACTTGGTTTCCCTCCTCCAGGGAACAGTAGTTCATCATAACGTTACGTTCCCTTTCAGTCAGTAAACTTCAGTACAACATACTATGAGGAAATCGAATACTGCCCCAAGCTGACACCAATAGATACTAAATGAAACGGCCCATGGACCACTGACTTAAGTCTGGGTATTGCGCTCACGGTGTGATGCCTAGTGACTTTCTACGGTCGCAGCTATAAATACACTGTGAGCGGTGAGATCCAATCGAAAAACTTCCAAGTGTGTGGTGAAGCCCAACACGCCGTATCACAAATATATCCTAGTCAACCCTTTAAACAACACCCGATACGCTGCCAGACCCCTGGTGGAGTGGGTGCATACAGTGCTGGGTTAACCCAATACCCATAATGACAGTTGTTTTTTTTAAATTTTAGCAAATGCATTACAATTATTTAAAAAAAATCTAATTTACATAAGTATTCAGACACTTTACTCAGTACTTTGATGAAGCACCTTTGGCAGTGGTTACAGCCTCGTCTTGTTGGTTATAACGCTACAAGTTTGACACACCTGTGTGAGGGGAGTTTCTCCCCTTCTCTGCAGATCCTCTCAAGCTCTGTTAGGTTGGATGGGGAGTGTTGCTACACGGCTATTTTCAGGTCTCTCCAGCGATGTTCGATTGGGTACAAGTCCGGGCTGGGCCACTCAAGGACTTTCAGAGACTTGTCCCGAAGCCACTCCTGCGTTGTCTGAGATGTGTGCTTCGGGTTGTCTTGTTGGAAGGTGATCCTGTGCACCAGTCTGAGGTCCTGAGCGCTTTGCAGCAGTTTTGCTCCATTCATCTTTCCCTCGAACCTGACTCTCTCCCAGTCCCTGCCGCTGGAAAACACCCCACAGCATGATGCTGCCACCACCACTGTCGAGATGGTGCCAGTTATCCTCCATACGTAATGCTTGGCATTCAGGCCAAGGAGTTCAATCTTGGTTTCACCAGACCAGAGAATCTTGTTTCTCATGGTCTGAGTCTTTTAGGTGCCTTAAGCGGGCTGTCATGTGCCTTTTACTGAAAAGTGGCTTCTCAGTCCACTCTACCATAAATGCCTGGTTGGTGGAGTTCTGCAGAGTTGGTTGTCCTTTTTGAAGGTTCTTCCATCTCCACAGAGGAACTCTGGTGCTCTGTCAGTCACCATCAGGTTCTTGGTCACCTCCCTGAACAAGGCCCTTCTCCCCCATTTGCTCAGTTTGGCAAAGCGGCCAGCTCTAGGAATAATCTTAGTGGGTTCTTCTATTTCTTCTATTAAAGAATAGAGGTCACGGTGTTCTTGGGGATCTTCAATGCTGCAGAATGTTTTTTTTGTCCCCTACCCCAGATCTGTGCCTCGACACAATCCTGTCTCGGAGCTCTACTGACATTTCCTTTGACCTCATGGCTTAGTTTTTGCTCTGACATGCACTGTCAACTGTGGGATCTTATATGGGCAGGTGTGCTATTCCAAATCATGTCCAATAAATTGATTGTACCACAGTTGCCTCCATCTCAAGGTTAATGGAAATGGGATGCACCTGAGCTAAATTTCTAGTCACATAGCAAAGCGTCTGAATAGTTATGTAAATAAGGTATTTCTGTTTTATTTTTAATATGTTTGCGACAGTCATTGTTTCATTTAGAATAAATTAAATCAATTTTAGAATAAGTCTAATGTAACAAAATAAGGAAAAAAGGGAAGGTATCTGAATACTTTCCGAATGCACTGTATGTGCGTAAAGCTCATACCGGGCATGTAACCTCTGATGCTCTTCAGAAGTGAAACGAGGGAAAGGGGAATTAGCTCAAAAGGTTATGACCTGTAGGACGTAGCCATGATTTTCGGGTGAAGGCTGCATTTGGACACATTCACCTTGGTGTTTCCCGGGGCCATCTGAGGTCGCCAACCAGGGTTAATAAGTTATTGCTAGCACTGGTGCGCCCAACTTGAGCAATTTTTTTAACTCTCACTTTATCATTATCTAGTAGTGTATAGATTAATGAGGAAGAACATGTATTTAATCAGTTTTAGAATAAGGCACAAAATGTGGAAAAATACACTATGGGGGTTAAGAGACCCTGCTTCCAAATATCAGGGAAGCTGCCATTCCAAGAACTTGTTGAATAGTTTTAGTGAGGCCTCCTGCAGCTCAGGAGTACTGTGTTTAAACATTTAATACCTGATGCTTTCAGGGCCACATGCCTTTCCAGGGTAAATATTATTTACATTTTTTAGGGGGTAGATCAGCTTAAATATAGCAGATTGTAGCTTCCATTAATGTAATTTTCTGTGTCATTTCTAATCCCATTTATACATGTTTAAGGCTTTGTATTCTTTTTGAAAGTTCACCATGCGTCATTTTGTAGTCTATTGGGTTATGGTTGTTTTTAATTGTGTGTTTTAGGGAGTTCTTTGTATTTTTTTTTGGTTTAAAGTAAGGTCTTCTGATGGTATTACTCCATAGACTTTCAAAATTATCTTTCCAAATGTTGCCATTTTCAATGGTTAAGTCATTCCTCTGTTTTCCTTTTAGACAATTTAATTTCTCCCAGAAGTGGATTCTATCAATGGTTGTCAGTGTTCTCAGAATGCTTCATTTTCTTCCATCTTATGTTTTGTTTGTATTCTGTCAATGTGTCACAATATGGTTATCCAACGTCTCTGTCCTGTGGTTGGAGATGTTTTCTATTTGACAAAGGTCAAACGTTCTTCCTTATGAGATTACATTCAGCATCAAACCATTTTTTCCAATTAACTTATTTTTTTTCTCCATCAATTTACTATTTTGGCTGCTTTGATAGTTCTCATTTGGTTTATTCCAAGCCAAATTTCAGGGAGGTTTGGGCTGAATGTACTTGAAGGAAATCATTGATACAGGTTGTATTTTCCGGGCAATGCTGTGTTGAAGTGTGTTGCCCTTTCAGGGGCCCATCTGTATGTTTTGTGGTCTTTGGGTGGAGGTCTTTTCAAAAAGACAATCTGGCAGTGGTCAGACTAGGGTGTCTGTGGTCTGATGGTGAATGCACTCATGTAGGAGGTGTCCAAGTCTGATATTGCATAGTTAACAACACTGGTCCCAAGAGCTGAGCAGTAGGTGAATCTTCCCAAAGAATCTCCTCTAATCCTGTCATTAAGAAAATACAGGCCTCAGGCTCGACCGATGCACTAGTGACCTGGTCAGTGCTATTTCTATTACTATAGAGATGAGACTGGTATAAGGTGGGATGTCCATATGTATATTACCCTCAGGGTCTACACATTCAGATTCAGAACCTGTTCTAACATTAAAATCCCCACACAAAGGCACATTTCCCTTAGCTTGAAACTGGTTGGTCTGTCTTTGGCGATTATCAGAACTGCCCATCATAGTACGATGAATCTGAGGGAAAAGCATACACCGCATCAATATAAATCATTGTCACTAAGGATTGTGTCTTTGATTTTTAACCAAATGTGGATGAAGGTTGTGTTTTTAATAGCATATGATCATTTCTCCTGTGTCCTTGCCATGTTTTAATTATGGAAGTAGAATTTCCCTATAGCCTGAAGGACATTGAGTATCGACACTATATAAAAGTATGTGGACACCTCTTCAAATTAGTGGATTTGGCTATTTCATCCACACCCGATGCCGACAGGTGTGTAAAATTGAGCGTACAGCCATGCAATCACCGTAGACAAACTACCTCTGGAAGCAATGTCAGCACAAGAATGGTTCGTCGGGAACTTCATGATATGGGTTTCCGTGGCCGAGCAGCTTTACACCGAGAGTGGTGTAAAGCTTGCTGCCATTGGACTCTGGAGCAGTGGAAATGCGGTCTCTGGAGTGATGAATCATGCTTCACCATCGAAGTCCGACGGACTAATATTGGTTTGGAGGATGCCAGAAGAAACGCTACCTGCCTGAATGCATAGTGCCAACTGTAAAGTTGGGTGGCGAAGGAATAATGGTGTCGGGCAGTTTTTCATGGGTCCGGCTAGGTCTTAACTCCAGTGAAGGGAAACCAACGCTACATCATACAATGACATTCTAGACAATTCTGTGCTTCCAACTTTCTGCCAAAAGTTTGGGTAAGGCCCTTTTTCTGTTTTAGCATTACAATGCCTCTGTGCATAAAGCGAGGTCCATACAGAAATGTTTTGTCGATCGGTGTGGAAGAACTTGACTGGCCTGCACAGAGCACTGGCCTCAACCCCAACCCCGTCAAACACATTTGGGGATGAATTGAAATGCTGACTGCGAGCCAGGCCTAATCGCCCGACCTCATTAATGCTCTTGTGGCTGAATGGAAGCAAGGCCCCACAGCAATGTTCCAACATCTAGTGGAAAGCGTTCCGAGAAGAGTGGAGGCTTTTATAGCAGCAAAGGGAAGACCAACTCCATATTAATGCCAATGATTTCGCAATGAACAGGTGTCCACATACTTTTGTTGTGGTGTATATCACCACGACACAATGTTTATAGAAGTATTATGTCTTGAACTTTGGTGTTAAGAATGTCAGGGTTTGTGGTATTAAGAAATAAAATATTAAAATGGCGTGAAGTGTGAATCAAATACAAATAATAAAATAAAAAGGGTTGTGAAGTGTTCTGCATTTGTTTTCTAGCAGTTGATGCGACTGAGGATATAGTGTATTGTGTGGGTTTATGCACCTGCAAAATACTTAAACTAAGCGCACAATCCACGCTGAACACGGGTGAATGTTGCACTGTGTGTTTCAACTAAGAGCATTCTTCAGTAGCAGGAAAGAAACATATTTGACAAGTGTTGACTAATGTGGAACTCATTTTTCTTTTAGCTTAGATTGAATGTTGTCTGCTAACGTCCAATAAACCGCAGGGTTGAGCTGGTTTCGTTCTGGCAGAGCTGGTCTCGCACCGCTTGGCTCGGACATGTTGGTAGGGGCTGGAGATGTCTGGCTCAGCTGAAATGGTATAGGGTGCCATTTGGGAAACAGACTACCACTCCATGCTGTCAGGAACACAGAGAGGATTAACATGCCACACCCTGACATTCTCATCAGCCTCCTTAATAACCTGTGGGAGACCTGGGAGTCCCCATTAGGCTGTGTTCAACTTCCAGACACATACATACCAGGGTTTGGCCGATAATAATGGCTTTTGGCCTATACATTTTTTGTAAAAGTCAAACAAAAACATTTTCTCATGTGAATTTCCCGGGAGAAAGCATTCCATTGCGTACTAATACTTTTTAGCCTATTAATTGAAAATACCAGTCGATGGAAATACAGTTGACTGGTCATGCTTATAGGTCTATAGGTTATTTTGCATAATTTTCTGGAATTAAAATGCTGAGTGTGTAGGCGACACTATTTGTTATAGGTGTCTATTATAACACACGTATAGCATACAGAGCCTTTGAACAAAAAAAATCTGTCAGACTGCTTGAGAAGCTTTTGACAACTGTTTCCTACTAATTGTATTATGGAATGAACATTTGCACGTAGCTTACTGCTTTGCTGCTTTTAATAATGTGAATAAATAAGTTACCAACATTTTAAGCTGAACATTCTGATCTGTTGCATTATTCTTATTGATATTCCCTGCAGATTGTAGGCTGTCATTGTAAGCTCTGCAAGTCTGGCCATCAAGAAGATGAGAATATAAAGGTTTCCAAATGATCATGTCATATTTCAGTACCTCCTTTAGTCTCTCATTCACCCAGCAATATGCTTCTTAGATTAACATAGTTATTTGTTAAACTAAAAGCCAAAACGGCAACCGTTTTGATGGAAATGATCGCCTTGGTCTTTGGCTGTGGGGGAGATCTGTTATTCAATGGACGATATGCTTTTTCAGATATGACACATATTTTCAGATACTTTGAAGCACCCCGTGCACTCCATATTATACTGTTTGACTTTTCCTGACACAGACATTGAGGCATGGAGTGATTCAGTAGTACAGTGATTCAGTAGTCTTTAATGCCTTTATTGGCCTAGCTCGGGTCACTGGCCAAACTCCAGGAGACAGAGGGAACCCTCAAGGACCATATCTGTATCCCAAACATACCTTATTCCCTATATAGTGCTCTTCTCTTAACCATCTTCCATGCAGCTTTGGTCAAAAGTAGTGCGCTTTGTCGGGAATAGGGTACCATTTGGAACGTAACCATGGCTGCCCCCCTCCTCTAGAGGAAGGCCAGAGTTGTGTGTTCTGTGTCCACAACAGCTGGGGCATGTCTTCCTGGAGGCCTGGTAGGGTGTGTGTGTGTTTGTCCGGGAGTGTGTTTAGCCTGGATTTTCGTGTGTGTGGGCCCTGAGCAGTGCTGGGTCCATCCCATCCCCACAGTCCCACCACCAGCCTAATGGACTGATGTTGATGTAACCCCTCATTCAGGTGACTTACTGAGGAGACTGACAGACTGCATGAAATTGCAGGAGAGGGAGGATTGGTGTGTGCATGAGAAATGACAAACAAAAACCTCAGACTATTTTATTCTCCTTACATGTTGTCTGACTTGAGAGGATTCATTGGGGATGAATCTCTGAAGCTAGTTTCTTTCCCCACCCATCATTATCATAACATCAAGTCCCTCAACAAACCACTCAGGAAGTGCATTTGGCTTACTGTCTAAAAATATCAAGACAAACTCAAAGTAGAGTAGTTGTATTGTATCTAATATGATCGAGAGGGGAAAACTATTCAAAATACTCCTTTGTATTTCAAAGTTTAAATAGTTGCGGTGTTGTGTGCATTTCTGGTCAGTCAACGCTAATTTTATGTTTTTGCAACTCATTGTAAAGCGAAAGGGGGTGATTTCCTTAGGGCCTGAGCTGCTTTCGCTCTAAGTGCCATCGCATGCAGATTCGCATTACCATCACCCAAAAGGGACGAGGTGCCGTTTGCATTATTGTTCACCCCTCCACTTGCAGAGCAGCAACGCTGTCGCTGATTTTAAAGGTTTTGTCAAGCAAAGCCTCAGATTAATTTATTCTCCAGTGCACTTTGCCTGATGGTCGTCTCCTAACCCCGAACCTCAAGCGCTTTATTGGCTTGACTACTATGGCATGAGTCTATTAGCAGTGGTCAAACTTGACCTTTTCTTCTGGATGGAAGAACAAAAGAAACCTGACACATTTCGTAAGTCAATTTGGAGCTACAATTGTGAATAATTCTGTGGTACGGTTGACCATTTCCATTGAAGGGATATGCCTTCATTCTTACCTTTGTCCCAAATGCGGTATCCATGTTCTTTTGGGTAGGAGAAACTACATCGCCTGCGAACATCCAAAAAGGTCACAGCCAGGGCTGACCAATTAGCTGCCTTCGCTATCCATCAGTCAGTGTTTTCTCCTCCCCCATATTTTAATTTGCATTTCTTCTTCAGTCTACCCCCCCCTCCCATCTCTCTCCCTCCATCTCTCCCACGGTGTAAACACACAGTGGAGATTTCACCATTAGCTCATACTCATCTTTCCACATATCCGCTTAAAAAACTGTCCTTTCTCTACTAACACTCCACCCCGCTCCATATCTACCCTCTCCCACAGGAGATACACTGCCCTCCTCTCAGAAATGCTCCCTAACCTGTCCCATATATCCCTATCTCCCTACACTACTACCCTCAGGATACGGCCCCTTCCCTTCGCTGACTCTCTGCTGTAAGCCAACACCTTCTCTCTCCCCCCATTCATCGCACCTCAGATATTTAGGATTTGCCCACTGCAAAAAGCTCACTAACATGCCCCATGTCTCTTATGGTCACATTAGGATACATATTGCGGTCTCACTCTCCCGCTCTCTCTTCACAAATGCTCCTTATCGCCATTGTCTCCCACCCCATCTCCACACTGCCGTCCCATGTGGTGAACGTCCTTTCCCTCGTTCAGCAGAGCCATGTGACAAACCCCACGCTGCTACTGTGTAGCGCTCCCCTCTCTCCGCCTCCCACACTGCTCGCAGCAGTATTCTCAGTGGCACTCTCGCTCTCTTCATCAGCCCCCTACATCTGACAGATTTACTGTCTCTTGCCTTCCCTCTCTCGCTCTCTTTCCCTCATCCATCTGCACCCCACCGACAGTTTCCCTGCAAGACTCTCTCGCTCGCTCTCCTGCATCTGCAGTTTGGACAGACGCGGTTCAGCTGAAGGTACTCTTAAAGGTGGCAACCTCCCTTGAATCCTCCCACTCAAAAAACGAGCAACCTTAGACCACCTCACGCCTTTCCCCAGCATCCAATCAGACCCCCACAGAGGACAGCTTAGCACGCACACATACTCGCATTCTCTTCCTCCTCTCTCTCATATTTGCACACCATGGTTCCACTGTGGCACTCCAGTGAATGTCGGCTCTGCAACGGAGCGTGTTGACTGTCTAGGAGGATAAGCGAGGGTGCAGAAAAGAGGAGTCAGCCAATCGACAGCAGGAAGAGAGGAAAGGGGGGGGGGGTGGAGGACGAGGTGCATCTGGAGGGGCAGGCCCCCTGGATGAAGGTAGAACACTGGGTGTCTTCTCCCCCCCCCACCCCACCCCGCAATGATGGAGTGATGCAAGGAATGAGGGCGGATGGTGAGAGCAGGCAGCAGCATCATTGGAGGAGGAGCGGGTGGTGGTGCTGGCAGCAGAGGGAGTAGTGGGCGGCCGGAGCAGACACCGCTCTCGGAGGAAACGCGCCTCGGTCAACTGCTTCAGCGCCGTTGAAAATATGTCTCCCAGCGTGAAACACTTTGACTGCTTCTCCCCCATGCTGTGCCACTGCAAAGTAGCATGTACCAACAGCACCATATCACTCATGTTTGGGGTGCCAGGTGGGTGGTGACAAAGGAGCATCTCGTTCAGCAATGTTTCTTTTCATCTCTTAACTGCCTAAAAAATAAGTCTAAGTAACGGTGCCAGCTGTCAGACTGAGTGGCCTTTTGAAGTGATGGTGACCTTTTTACCTCTGAGCGTGTCTGTATTTAGTCTGTTCAGTCTTTACATTTTTATTTTATTTTTTAAATTTAGTTTTGTATGCCTCAGACTTTGCTGAGGTTACCATTCCACCTGAGACTACATGATAGGTTGATGGAGTTGCCTGTCTTGGCCAGTTCACTGAACTGGAGATTTAGGAGGTCCGATTTATTGAGGATTCATGGGGAATTTGGTAGCAGGGTGACTCGGTGACAGAAGGATCAGTGGGAATGTGTGCCTTAACACGTGCTCTGAAGTAGAGAGCGGCATTCTCGCAGGACCTGCGGGCCCTGACAGTGAGCATTGCGGCACGGTCAGCATTATTTTGTGCCGTGGCCCGGAGCGGAGGGGTCAGAAGACAACTTTGGGATGACAATGTGTTTTAGTCCCGCATATTATTTAGAATGGTTGTTTTGTATGTGTTATCGATTGTATATTAAAATAACCTCTACCAGTATTCACATACTCTAAAGGACAATTCTGGTTCAATTTCAGTAGCCTACCTCTCCTCTCTTATGTTGGGCATGTGGGATCAAATGCGCTTTTGTGGGCCCAATTATATAGCCTGTAGGCTATACGCATGGGCGGGGAAGCATAAGCAGTTTTCTTTCCATGGAAATTAACTTCCTAAATACGAAAGGCTATAGTAGAGTTTAGGCTCCGACATTGACTGGAAATAAATATTGATAACACGTGTCTGCCTGCAAATTGTCCTGCTGTCAAAGTTATGCAAGATTATTTTGAAAAGGTTATTTTGTTTAGTAGGCTATTCGTTATCTATTGTATTAAAAGCACGTCTGTCACAATATTCACCAACTCTAATAGCCTAATTCTTGCTGGTTTACGTTCAGTAGCCTACGTTTTTGCTGGGCGTGCAAGATCAAGTGCTCCTATGTGTGATCTTAATTAGACTGTGGTGTAGGCTATATGAGCGGAGAAGCATGGGCAGTTGTCTTTAACTTGCCAAATATGATAGGCTATAGTTTGGACTCCAACATTGACTAGTAATCTTCATTGACAACACATGTATTTTACTCTGCTTGCAAATCGTCCCGCTCCTAAAAGTTATGCAAAATGTAGCTCAAGTGAAGTGTCCACTCCTCTTTCAAAATATTTCTGCCATATTGGCTGATATAGCCCAATAATACCAATAGCCTAATATAATGGGCCACTTGAGAATTTCATTTTTTTTAAACTACACTGCTCAAAAAAATAAAGGGAACACTAAAATAACACACCCTAGATCTGAATGAATGAAATATTCTTATTAAATACTTTTTTCTTTACATAGTTGAATGTGCTGACAACAAAATCACACAAATGATCAACGGAAATCAAATGTATCAACCCATGGAGGTCTGAATTTGGAGTCACACAAAGTGAATGTGGAAAACCACACTACAGGCTGATCCAACTTTGATGTAAGGGAACACCCCTGAAATGGACAAAAATGAATGGGAAGTCATTGGCACTGGACAAACCATATACACGGTGTCCAATACCACTCAATTCGGCGTCGTTTCGTTCAAAGTTGATTGCAAATGCCATATGGCAAGTGCCAGGTGTAACACTTAAAAATCCAACAGGTGGTGAGCGCGCTCCACTGGTTTTTCATATTGCAATGTCCTTAAAACGAGTCAAAATGAGGCTCAGTAGTGTGTGTGCCTCCACGTGCCTGTATGACCTCCCTACAACGCCTTGGCATGCTCCTGATGAGGTGGCGGATGGTCTCCTGCGGGATCTCCTCCCAGACCTGGACTAAAGCATCCGCCAACTCCTGGACAGTCTCTGGTGCAACGTGGCGTTGGTGGATGGAGCGAGACATGATGTCCCAGATGTGCTCAATTGGTTTCAGGTCTGGGGAATGTGCGGGCAAGTCCATAGCATCAATGCCTTCCTTTTGCAGGAACTGCTGACATACTCCAGCCACATGAGGTCTAGCATTGTCTTGCATTAGGAGGAACCCAGGGCCAACCGCACCAGCATATGGTCTCACAAGGGGTCTGAGGATCTCATCCCGGTACCTAATGGCAGTCAGGCTACCTCTGGCGAGCACATGGAGGACTGTGCGGCCCCCCCCAAAGAAATGCCACCCCACATCATGACTGACCCACCGCCAAACCGGTCATGCTGGAGGATGTTGCAGGCAGCAGAACGTTCTCCACGGCGTCTCCAGACCGTCATGTCTGTCACGTGCTCAGTGTGAACCTGCTTTCATCTGTGAAGAGCACAGGGCGCCAGTGGCGAATTTGCCAATCTTTGTGTTCTCTGGCAAATGCCCTGCACGGTGTTGGGCTGTAAGCACAACCCCCACCTGTGGACGTCGGGCCCTCATACCACCCTCATGGAGTCTGTTTCTGACAGTTTGAGCAGACACATGCACATTTGTGGCCTGCTGGAGGTCATTTTGCAGGGCTCTGGCAGTGCTCCTCCTTGCACAAAGGCGGAGGTAGCGGTCCTGCAGCTGGGTTGTTCCCCTCCTACGGCCTCCTCCACGTCTCCTGATGTACTGGCCTGTCTCCTGTTAGCGCCTCCATGCTCTGGACACTACGCTGACAGACACAGCAAACCTTCTTGCCACAGCTCGCAATGATGTGCCATCTTGGATGAGCTGCACTACCTGAACCACTTGTGTGGGTTGTAGACTCCGTCTCATGCTACCACTAGAGTGAAAGCACCGCCAGCATGCAAAAGTGACCAAAACATCCTATATGTGGGTCCTATATGTGTCAAGCTGGGAGTGCTGGGCTAACACTCCACCACAGGCGCTGCACTGCTGCCTCTCTTTCTTTCTCTGTGGCACTCATTTCCATGATCAAGGCCCTTGCTCCTCTGTATCTCTGTAGGCTTGTTGTGTCCGTTGTGCCCTCGTCGTGGCCCAACCTCGTTCAGTGCTTGGTTTTCATTGACGGGTCTGGGTCACGCTGAGACAGAATTAACTCTAGCCTAGAGGTTCCTGATGTTCCATCTGCCTTTTTATGTTATTTTGAGCAGAGATGGGCTCCTAATTTAATTGTTAGTAATTGATAGTATGTGAGAGGGAGTAATGTCTCGACCAATTGATTTACAAGTTGGGGCAACCAAAGAGGACAGTTGCTGCATTAAAAGCTTATATTGACTTGATTTGTGTGTGTGTGTGTATTGACTGCAGCTTACTCTTTACCCACTCTCAACAAGCGGCATTCAGAGGCCATAAAGGTCAATGTTATTATGATTCAATTGTATAAAGCACCTTTTACAATGTAATTTCTTTGCCGCAATAAATAGCTTGTGGGATGAAAATTGGACAAAATTATCCCAGAGAGCATACCGCTTCCATTAGGCTTATCTTCCATCTGATGAGCACATGTCAAGTTTGTTGTGTCCAGTACCAACTCCCAGCTGTCCATATCAGACTTCCAGAACACTGTGGTTTTAGTTGTCTCCAAAGATTTACAGTATTAATCTGTGGTCCGTGTTAATCTGCCTTCTACTTTGACGTGAATGTAAAGAAACCCCCCATGTCATGAACAGCAATTGAAGCTCTTTCACTCCAGACAGTGACTTAATCCAGGATCATTAGGACTGCCATTCTCTTTCTTAGGGATGGGAGTAATATAAGACAAATGCTACAAATATAGGCCTAGCTAAATCATGTGAAGCTTTTAAAAATTCAGTCTAGAAGTTGTTTAGAAGTTACCTACACTTGCAGTTTGTTAATTGATCAGTATTGACTTCGAGCAACTTTTTTTCATACAGTAAGAACAGACACCATTGACTGAATACCCGATGCAGAAAGTCAATAATGAAGATAGCATCTGTTTTGCGGCCTACTGTGGCCTCAGAAGTGGGAGGGACCCCTTTCTCAACACTTGCAAACCAGCTAGTAACACGAACACCATGATTGCGGAAAACGTGAAACAGACCTTTAGAGATCAAATACTTATGGGGTAGATTACATCCTTTTGATTACTGTTGGCAGCACTAAAGGCAACAATTCTTGGAACAATTTAATTTCCTTTTTGATATGTTTCTAGTTTATCAGCATGTCCAATACCTGCTCTGAATTATGTTTAATCTAAAAAGATGTGAACTTTACAGGTCCCAAATCTGCGGCAAAGCACTGGAGATGACGATGGCCGTCATAACCTCTCCTTTAGACTTGATCTGTTTTCTCTATTTAGCCAACTACTATGGTTGTTGTCAAACATGACAACATATTTGGCAACATGTCAAGACAATGACCATAGGAGTTGGCAAGACTGCACAAAGCGATCTGCCACCAGGCTACCGCTAGACATCACTGAGTAGAATTGTTATTGTGATGCTCAAAAGTAATTATTGTTATTTACTGTCCTGTCGGTAGAATAAATGGTCCCCCAATACCCATTCAGATAAGGGCTGTGATTGTATTATTTGTTGTGTAGAAACAGCAGCACTCTCTTGAAATGCTTTTGGGAAGTTGTGTATCAGACTCTTTTTAACTGAAAAGCTCTGGAACAGATAATACAAGTTGGAGAGGGTCGTGACATCACATTGCGTTAATCTAGAGGTTGCTAGGAGATTCCTTTTTGTGCATCAGAGTTCGCTATCTTAGCTTACCTGCCTGTTGACGGGATGACTGTAGCTCGTCGCTAATGCTGCATACATTATTGCATGCACCACCAGCACTGAGAGGAGACAGTAAGAGTTTAAGCCCTTGATTAACTGACTGGTAATTCCATGGCTTCAGCTTAATTAGGGGCAGTACTGTGTTACAGTAATAACTTTTTGCTCTAACGAATAATATAACGGATTACTGTTCTAATTTGATTAATAATATTACACTTACTGATCAAAGATGGGCTGATGTTACTTCATTACTTTTATTATTCCTTCCCTATTGCTGTTATTGATCAAAATAAATATTTGTGGTGATTATTAGTCCCTCTATTGGCAAAATATTTAAAAAAAATCCTCCCCACCTCAGATTCTAACTGTTTTCATCCTGAGTCTGACATCCTCTCACCAAATTCTTGTTTACGCACCCACGCACTACGACTAAATGCTTTAGTGAGAGAGATGAAAAATGACAAGTATCTAAAACATTGAATTTCTTAGCGTGGAAGTACTCCTAGTACTTTAATTTGGTAGGATGAAAAAATGACAAGAATATAACCTTTTAATTGAAATTGTGCCCAATCGAGAAACAACTCTCCACTGCCAGAAACACAAGTTCCAGTCTCTTGAAGAACATGCAATAGCAACACTTCAAGACTAAACTTGTGGTGTTGGTGTATAGGGCCTACGTAATATAACGTTGCATGAGGGCGCGCAATGTTTTAGGGTGTAACACAAAAGTAATATAACGAGTAACTTTCCCAGTGAGTAATAAGTAAATTAATGGTGTTACTGTTGAAAGAAGTAGCGCGTAATGGGTAATATAACTAACTTTTTTTGAGAGACGACCCTGATTACGGATGTTATGCATCGAAATGTTTGATCAACCTATCGCTCTAGAATGGTAGACTGACATGAAACAACAGATGTATCTGTCTCTGCAGACTGTTTTCTCAAATCAGTTACGGTGCTTGGCTACACCGTTTGGTTGGTATTCTCTTTACAGGTTGAGTCTACTTAATACACCGTGTGGACATATAAACATGCACCCTCACCTACATGTGAAACATTCAACCCAATGAGCTGACTGAGTATTATCTTGCCTACCTATGTTTTGAATAGTTTCCCTCAACTATGATTAGATTAGTTTATTAGTCACATGCACAGGGTCGCAGATATAATCACAGGGTACAGTGAAGTTACGCTCCGAGCTCCAACTGTGCAGGTCAAAAAAAGAGGTGAATGGTACAACAATATGAATATTTACAGCTTTAACAGTAATAAATGCCCATTTGGGTTGTGGGGCCAGGGTAAATGGTAATGGCTGTGGGAGGGGGTTGACTATCCATAGGGGGAGTAGCATGGGGGAAAGTTAGCTGCCTAGTGGCTATTCAGCAGCCTGATAATCTGGGTGTAGAAGCTATTGGTCAGTCTGACAGTTTTTGTCATGATACGCTTATACTGCCTGCATGTGAGTGATGGAGAGAATAGGCCGTGGCTCAGATGGCCGAGGTCCTTGATGAGCTTCTTGGCCTTACTGCGACATCTGGTGCTTTAGATATTCTGGAGGGCAGGTACTTTTGGGCAGAGCGTACCACCCTCTGTAGAGCCTTGCGGCCATCGGAGGTGGAGTTGCCGTACCAGACCGGGATGCAGCCCGACAGTATGCTCTCTGGTGCTTCTGTAGAACAATTTATTCAGCCTGAGGTTAGTCGCCGCCGTGCCTTCACCCTGCTGTCTGTGTGGTTTAACCATTTAAGTTCATTGGAGATGTGTACGCCTAGGAACTTGTTTTTGACCGTCACCATGGTGGTCCTGTTGATGAGGATTGGGGCATCCACATCTTCGTTCCTCCTGATGTCCACACTCAGCTCCGTTGTTTTGCTGATGTTGAGGGAGAGGTTGTTTACCTGCAACCACCCCTACCATCTCTGTAGACTGTCTAGTCATTGTTGGAAATCGGGCCTACTGTGTTGTCAGCAAACTTGGAGTTGGAACTGTGTGGGAACGTAGTTGTGGGTATACATGGAGTACACGAGGGGTTTGAGGACGCACCCTTGTGGAGCCCCCGTGTTGAGGATCAGTGTGGAGGATGTAATATTGTGGGGGCAGCCGGTCAGGAAGTCGAGGACCCAGTAGTATAGGGAGGAGTTAAGTCCCAGGGTTGTGAGCGTTGTGATGAGCTTAGAAGGCACTGGTATTGAAGGTCAAGCAGTAGTCAATGACCAGCATCCAGCCAAACTGAGCAATTGGGAGAGAAGGGCCTTGGTCAGGGAGGTGACCAAGAACCTGATAATCACTCTGACAGAGCTCCTCTGTGGTGATGGAAGAACCTTCCAGAAGGACAACCATCTCTGCAGCAATCCACCAATCAGGCCTTTATGATAGTGGCCTGAACGAAGCCACTCCTCAGGAAAAGGCCTATGACAGCCCGCTTGGAGTTTGTCAAAAGCCAACCATGAGAAACAAGATTCTCTGGTCTGATGAAACCAAGATTGAACTCTTATCTGAATGCCAAGCGTCACGGCTGGAGGAAACATGGCACCATCCCTACGGTGAAGCATGGTGGTGGCAGCATCATGCTGTGGGGATATTTTTCAGCGGCAGGGACAGGGAGACTAGTCAGGATCGAGGAAAAGATGAATGGATTAAAGTACAGAGATCCTTGATGAAAACCTGCACCAGAGCGCTCAGGACCTCAGACTAGGGCGAAGATTCACCTTCCAACAGGACAACAACCCTAAGCACACAGCCAAGATATTGCAGGAGTGTTTTGGGGACAAGTGTCTGAATGTCATTGAGTGACCCAGCCAAAGCCCGGACTTGAACCCAATCGGACATCTCTGGAGAGACCTGAAAATAGCTTTGCAGCAACGCTCCCCATCCAACCTGACAGAGCTTGGCAGAGAAGAATGAGAGAAACTCCCGAAATACAGGGGTGCCAAGCTTGTAGCGTCGTACCCAAGACGACTCTAGACTGTAATCGCTGTCAAAGGTGCTTCAACAAAGTACTTAAGGGTCTGAATACTAAATGTTTCAGCTTTTTATAAAATTGCTAAAAAATTGAATTGTCCGTAGATTGATTAAAAAATATATTTATCAATTTTAGAATAAAGCTATAATTTAACAAAATGTGTAAAAAATTCAAGGGGTCTGAATACTTTCTGAATGCACTGTAAATGTATTTAAACTACAGACTAATAAACTGTTGCACGCAATTGGATATTTTGGACTGTACTAATTTGCAGCTTCTGTTAATCTCATGTCAAGCCTATACAACATCGCACTTTGACCTCATTAATGTCTTTAATAGCTACGATGCCCACAATGATTGAACATCAGGCTTTGAGTTGACCAATATTACTGATCTGCCTCAAAGGTTGACCTCACTGGTTGGCCTTATAAGCTCACCTAACTTATCAGCCTCAGGTTATCGATTGCACTCACATGCTTGCCATCCTCATCTGATACCTACAATGAGCATTTGTTATATATATTGTATAACATCCACTTACTCTGGTCTACCCTGCCCCTCCAGAAATACAGGCACCACGATGAGGACACATCCCCCCAGGAGCAGAGCTCCCCCCAGCTCACTGACGAGGTCACTGGCCCCGAGCTGGTCCAGGTGGCCGAGAAGAACCTTTCCCAGATTGAGAATGTCCACGGCTACGTCGCCCACGCGCACATCTCACCCATGAAGGTAGGATGGATTCACATTAACAAACAATTTCACATACATTAAATGCATTTTCATACAAAAGGAGGATGGGAGAGAATTTTATCATACAGTACGTACGTTCCCCTGTTGTCCATATTGTCCTCATTCGCTTCATTGTGAAACTGTGTACAAGAATCACAATCACACATGGTGCCTTGCAAAAGTATTTAGTCCCTTGGATTTCATTTTGTGTTACGAAGTGGAATTAAAATGTCATTTTTTTTGTCAACTATCTACACAAAACTGTCAGTGGAAGAAAAATGCAAATATTTTTTTAAAGATTAAGACTAATTAAATAACTAATAGTAATTGCATAAGTATAGCTCTGAGTCAGTAAATGTTTGACATTGATTACAGCTGTGAGTCTTCTTTGGTACGTCTAATGGCACAACACTTCACTACCTGTAACGAGGGAGAGTTTGGTTTGTTTGGGAAAGTTTGGAAAGTCTATTGAAAAACTTTAGTTACTTTGATCCTGCGACGCGATTGGCATCAGTTGCTGGAACCGCTACTATCTGTACAGTGGTTCCTCTTTTAAAAGTTGCGAGTTTATACCTTGGGACTTAAGAGGTACCCCTTGTCATGGCTTCACTGCTCCAGACCACCACTAGGGGGAGTTAGAGCACTCATGCATTTGGGTCCCAAGGTTTTTGTGACCAATCAGTGGTTCCAATGATGAATTTGTTGCGAGCCACCTCTCCCTGGTGACTTTCTTCAGCTAAGATGGCTGATAAAACATTACGGGGAGGCAAATGTAAGTAAAATAACGAGTCATGCAAAAAAAATAAAAAATTGAGAGGAATGTCAGACTAACATGGTCATAAATTTAATTTACAGAAATTGCTATTTTGCTTGTTTTTTTCCCCCTGTCATATCCAATACCAGGTGTGTCAAACTCCATTCTGTGAATGGTGCTGTATCTGCATGTATATATTACAATTATACACATCAACAGTGTTTACCACTCCTTGTCCTGGGAAATCAATGAATATACATTGTAACTATACAATAGACTAGAAACATGATTTAGTAATTCATATTTATAGAATAAAAAAACGTATATCCTGCCAGCACGCCCACAAGTGTTCTGATTGACGCGTGGAAGGGAGCGAGGTATGAGATGGGAGTAACAATCCAGACTTTGCTCTGAGACCTGCATAATGATTTAATGAAACAAGCAGGGAGAAGGTTTCAAACTCTGTGCCCAAATGTATTAATTGGGGTTGGATCCGATTGTGGCTGAAAACACTATCTATTGGAATCTCTAACATGTGGAAAGGGGGAAAAAGTATTATTAGTTTTTCACAAGAATAGCAGGATGGGTTACTAGCAAAACAATAGACTATTCAACCTTTAGTAAAGAACTAATAGCCAAGCTAGGTATGAAACCCCCCTCCGCAACTTGCAACAAATCATTTGTATCCATCTTTCTACATGGATCTACCTACAATCGGTTAATGTTCTGAAAAAAATAATACAAGTTTACATACACCTTAGCCAAATACATTTAATCTCAGTTTTTCATAATTCCTGACATTCAATCCTAGTAAAAATTCCCTGTCTTAGGTCAGTTAGGATCACCACTATATTTTAAGAATGTGAAATGTCAGAATAATAGTAGAGAATTATTATTATTGTAGGCCTCCTTGCTCGCACACGCTTTTTCAGTTCTGCCCACAATTTTTCTATAGGATTGAGGTCAGGGCTTTGTGATGGCCACTCCAAGACTTTGTTGTCCTTAAGCCATTTTGCCACAACTTTGGTCGTGTGCTTGGGGTCATGGTCCATTTGGAAGACCCATTTGTGACCAAGCATTAACTTCCTGACTGATGTTTTGAGATGTTTCTTCAATATATCCACATAATATTTGTTCTTCATGAAGCCATGTATTTTGTGAAGTTCACCAGTCCCTCTTGCAGCAAAGCAAGAGCACCCCCACAACATGATGCTGCCATCCCTGTGCTTTACGATTGGGATGGTGTTCTTCGGCTTGCAAGCCCCTCTTTTCCTCCAAACATAACGATGGTCATTATTGCCAAACAGTTCTATTTGTTTCATCAGACCAGAGGACATTTCTCCAAAAAGTATAATGGTTGTCCCCATGTGCAGTTGCAAACCGTAATCTGGCATTTTTAATCTCTGTTTTGGAGCATTGGCTTCTTTGCTGAGTGGCCTTTCAGGTTATGTCAATATAGGACTCGTCTTACAGTGGATATATATACTTTTGTACCGGTTTCCTCCAGCATCTTCACAAGGTCCTTTGCTGCTGTTCTGGGATTGATTTGCACTTTTCACACCAAAGTACGTTCATCTCTAGGAGACAGAACGCTTCTCCTTCCTGAGCGGTATGATGGCTGCGTGGTCCCATGTTGTTTCTACTTGCATACTATTGTTTGTACAGATGAATGTGGTACATTCTCAGGCGTTTGGAAATTTCTCCCAAGGATGAACCAGACTTGTGGAGTCCTACAATTTTTTTTCTGATGTCTTGGCTGATTACTTTTGATTTTCCCATGATGTCAAGCAAAGAGGCACTGAGTTTGAAGGTAGGCCTTGTCATACATCCACAGGTACACCTCCAATTGACTCAAATGATGTCAATTAGCCTATCAGAAGCTTCTAAATCCATGACATCATTTTCTAAGTTTAACGTCACAGTCAACTTAGTGTATGTACACTTCTGACCCACTGGAATTGTGATACTGTGAAATAATCTGTCTGTTAACAATTGCTGGAAAAATTACTTGTCATGCACAAAGTAGATGTTCTAACCGACTTGCCAAAACTATAGTTTGTTATCAAGAAATTTGTGTTGTGATTGAAAAACAAGTTTTTATGTATGTAAACCTCTGACTTCAACTGTATATCTATGGTTCAAATTCAGGATGTATCACATCCGTCCGTGATTGGGAGTGCCATAGGGCGGCACACAATTGGCCCAGCGGGTTTGGCCGGGTTAGGCCTTCATTAGCCGGGGTAGGCTGGTGCTGAAAATATTGCCAGCTTGTAATGCAAGTCTCCACCAGCAGATGGAGATAACCTACACCAGTCGAGCAATTCATTTAAACAATAATCTTCATTTTAATTTGACTTTACAAACAACGAGGGCTTAATTGGAGTCTATTTCTTCTGAGCCTAGACCTATACAAAATAACTGTATATATGCACTGCTCAAAAACAGCACATGGAGGGCTGTGCGGCCCCCCAAAGAAATGCCACCCCACACCATGACTGACCTAGCCCCAAACCAGTCATGCTGGATGTCGGGCCCTCATACCACCCTCATGGATGTGGCGGCAGGGTAGCCTAGTGGTTAGAGCGTTGGACTAGTAATCGAAAGGTTGCAAGTTCAAATCCCTGAGCTGACAAGGTACAAATCTGTCGTTCTGCCCCTGAACAGGCAGTTAACTGTTCCTAGGCCGTCATTGGAAATAATAATTTGTTCTTAACTGACTTGCCTAGTACTGACTAGTAACTGACTTGCCTAGCTGGAGGTCATATTGCAGGGCTCTGGCAGTGCTCCACCTGCTCCTCCTAGTGGTCCTGCTGCTAGGTTGTTGCTCTCCTACGTCCTCCTCCACGTCTCCTGATGTACTGGCCTATCTCCTGGTTGCGCCTCCATGCTCTGGAGACTACGCTGACAGACACAGCAAAACTTTTTGCCACAGCTCGCATTGATGTCCCATCCTGGATGAGCTGCACTTCCTGAGCCACATGTGTAGGTTGTAGACTCCGTCTCATGCTACCACTAGAGTGAAAGCACCGCCAGCATTCAAAAGTGACCAGAACATCAGCCAGGAAGCATAGGAACTGAGAAGTGGTCTGTGGTTATCACCTGCAGAACCACTCCTTTATTGGGGGTGTCTTGCTAATTGCCTATAATTTCCACCTGTTGTCTATTCCATTTGCACAACAGCATGTGAAATGTATTGTCAATCAGTGTTGCTTCGAAAGTGGACAGTTTCATTTCACAGAAGTGTGATTGACTTGGAGTTACATTGTGGTGTTTAAGTGTTCCCTTTGTTTTTTGAGCAGTGTATATACACGGGACACGATAAGACGAGGACAAAGGACGTCTGACTGCTATGCCATCTTGGTATTTGATGTTCAGAATCAGAATGTACAGAAATGCGGATGTTTATATAAACTACATTTAGGCGCACTTCCACTCAGCTCCACGACCACAGGTAAAACCTTGCTGAGATGATCAATGTACAGTTGTGGCCAAAAGTTTCTGCCTCAGTTTGTATGATGGCAATCTGCATATACTCCAGATGATATGAAGATTTATCAGATGCATTGCAATTAATTGCAAAGTCCCCTTTTGCCATGCAAATGAACTGAATCTCCAAAAACATTCCCACTGCATTCCAGCCCTGCCACAAAAGGACCAGCTGACATCATGTCAGTGATTCTCTCGTTAACATAGGTGTGAGTGTTGACGAGGACAAGGCTGGAGATCATTCTGTCATGCTGATTGAGTTTGAATAACAGACTGGAAGCTTCAAAAGGAGGGTGGTGCTTGGAATCATTTCTTCTTCTGTCAACCATGGTTACCTGCAAGGAAACACTTGCCGCCATCATTGCTTTGCACAAAAGGGCTTCACAGGCAGGGATATTGCTGCCAGTAAGATTGCACCTAAATCAACCATTTATCGGATCATCAAGAACTTCAAGGAGAGCGGTTCAGGGCGTCCAAGAAAGTCCAGCAAGCGCCAGGACCGTCTCCTAAACTTGATTCAGCTGTGGGATCGGGACACCACCAGTACAGAGCTTGCTCAGGAATGGCAGCAGGCAGGTGTGAGTACATCTGCACGCACAATGAGGCGAAGACCTTTGGAAGATGGCCTGGTGTCAAGACGGGCAGCAAAGAAGCCACTTCTCTCCAGGAAGAATATCAGGGACAGACTGATATTCTGCAAAAGGTACCAGGATTGGACTGCTGGGGATTGGGGTAAAGTCATTTTCTTTGAATCCCCTTTCCGATTGTTTGGGGCATCCGGAAAAAGCTTGTCCTGAGAAGACAAGGTAAGCGCTACCATCAGTCCTGTGTTATGCCAACAGTGTAAAGCATCCTGAGACCATTCATGTGTGGGGTTGCTTCTCAGCCAAGGGAGTGAGCTCACTCACAATTTTAAGAACACAGCCATGAATAAAGAATGGTACCAACACATCCTCTGAGAGCGACTTCTTCTCCCAACCACCCAGGAACAGTTTGGTGATGAGCAATGCCTTTTCCAGCATGAGCACCTTGCCTTAAGGAAAAAGTGATAACTAAGTGGCTTGGGGAACAAAACATCAATAGTTTGGGTCCATGGCCAGGAAACTCCCCACACCTTAATTGAGAACTTGTGGTCAATCCTCAAGAGGCTAATGGACAAACAAAATCCCACAAATTCTGATAAACTCCCAAGCCTTGATTATGAAAGAATGGGCTACCATCAGTCAGGATGTGGCCCACAAGTTAATTGACAGCATGCCAGAGTGGATTGCAGAGGTTTTGAGAAAGGGTCAACACTATTGACTCTTTGCATCAAATTCATGTAATTTTAAATAAAAGCCTTTGACACTTATGAAATTATTTTAATTATACTTCAGTATTCCATAGTAACATTTGACATCTACATGTAGAGATGAACAAAAATATTTTTAGATATACTGTAGGCCTACCGAAGTTGTTGTAGGGCTTTTATTTTTACTACATATTGGTCTACTTACTCTGTTGGCGTCTTGACCCAGTGTATGCAGTCATTTGCAACGCAAACCCGGGCGGCAGTGTGTTTTGGGTTATTGTCTGCCTGGGCCTGCAGGACGCAAAGTTCTTTGTTTGTCAGATGAATCATTGGGTCAAAACTGGGGAACAGTACAAAACAAGCGAATGAACACGTGGTTAATGTTCTGATATTTATTTTTATATATTTCATTTCTTACCGAGCCTTTCCGTAAGTCCACGCAAGTTTCATCAACTGTCTTCTTACTGTAATTAGAATGATGTCGTGCCGTGATGCCAGTTGATTACAGATTGCCTTAGCTGATCGCTCGTTATCTTCATTCATCAGGGAGTCGATGGCTTGAATAGTCTCGATTGAAATTAAATACAATGTGAAAATGTGCAGCGTACAGTAAAGACGAGCAGTCGATTTATTTAAGCATTTTTAGTATTATTAGGCCTACATTAAAGTATAGTAGCTCAGTATCGTACTGTACCTGTTCATCATCTTCCTGCGACACAAATCCCCAAGTCGACCAGTTTAAAAAAAATGTCTACAGTAGATTTTTCCGTTCCTCCTGAAAGCACTAATCTGCTCACTTAAATGAATAGAGATCCTGGTCATGGTGCAACAGTATAATCAAAGTGAGGGCAATCTGCTGTATACTTATAGCCTATTGTAACCGGAAAGTCACGCCTTTCCTCACCCGGCCCAAAACACCACCCTTCATACAGTTACCATTCAAAAACGAGCTGTTTAAATAAATAATCACATTACAACCAAAGAGAACAGACAAAATGGATATTGTTTTCATCAAGCCAGCTTCTTTCTATGGTGCTACCCATTCCAGGGTTAGGACTGTAACCACCAGAGGACTTGAAAATGAGCTGGAGCTGAGAGGATCACCAACACTAAAGGTAAATAGCCTATCAATGTGTAGGCATACTGTATAATAAAATTGATAATTGTGTACTAAAAACCTGACTGTTTTTGCAGAGCTGGTTACCAACGTAATTAGAAGAGTACAAATAATTCTTTTTTTATAGCTGGTATATGGTCTGACATTCTACTGATATCAGCCAATCAGCATTCAGGGCTCGAACCATCTACCTTATAATTACAAATAATTTGTATACTGCAAATTAACTACAAGAACCCCAAACAGATATGTTTGACTAAAACAGTCATTTTAAACCTAGCTTACATTTGTATACGATCACGTCTCTTTTATGCGTGGGAATACTTGGGAACAGATTTCTAAAATTCTAATTATTACGAGCTCATTTCCACAATGGAAAAAGAAATACAAAACGCGCATGCCAAATTTGTCATGCGTGTCACCAGTTGGGGAACCCTACCGTATGTGATGTAAACAGAGATCTACTTTCTTGGGGACCTGAGTATTGACTGGTTTTCATTAAGCTGTCTGCTCAAGAGAAAGTTTTTCACTGTAACCAGTGCCTGTAATTGGATTCCGATTATTAATCAACCTACCAGGGTGTTTACAAACACTACAAGAAGATGATCATCCACATGATCACAATATAGTGGCTTTATCCAGGAAAGCCAAAGTTCCACAAGCTGGGCCTAAACTAGTATATAAGAACTCATGCAAAAGATTTTGCTGTGATTGATGTGGATTATGTTACAAATATTTGTTGGTTTGTGATTAATAAGCAGCACTTGATGAATTTATGAAATTGCTTCCAATTACTGATAAACATGCACCTGTTAACTGATCGTCTTTGGTCTGCAGCATTTTGAGTAGAACCTTATTACTTTGAGTAACGTTCAACAAAACTGCATGAATGCTATCAGGCTGAGCGCGCTTGTTTGTAGGTAACTCGTCAGATTTATCTTGTTTGGTGTGGACATCATCGTATTTAGTTTTGGCTATATCAAGTTATTCCTGTAGCATATGATTTTGTTTCTGTAGAAGACGATTTTGTGCTTGTTCATCACAAGTTTTTGAAATTACATTTAATTGTTCAGTTTTCAACCGCAGTTCCATAGCTAGCAGAATTTTTCAATTTTCTGCATTTGTCATTGGTTTCCCGGTTCTCTCCACCTGTGCCTTTGTCTACTGTTACCTGCTCGTGCTTCAGCTGTGAACTGCGGTATTAGACTGATGCCCATTTCGGATGGCAAGAAATCAGGGCTAGATTGGAGAGAACCTTTACGAGGCCTGCGCCCGATGGTTGATTTTGGAGAGCGTTGTTTGGTCTGTGATAGGATGTTTTTTTTCCACACATAGCTCAGCTATTAGGCTGTTCTTTAGTAAAGGTTGAATAGTCCATTGTTCAGCTATTAGCCCCCCTCCCCCACTTGAAACAAATGGTTGTTACTCCCATCACTTTCCTCGCACTTTTTCACGCGTCATTCTCCACCTAAGGGGCTTGCTTTTGGGTCTGCTGGCAGGATATGGCAGCACCTTCGGTTGTGCATCAAGAATTCTGCGTAGCAAGTTTGTATGACGGTCTGGTTATTCACAGGCAAATTGTAATATGCTATAGAGGTACATTTGTGTCTTGTGGAGAGCAAAACGTTTTTATTTTCAATCAAAAAATTGTTCTGAAAGCAAAAACGAGGCTATCAAATATTTTGTAATAGAGCGCAAAACTTTATCCATTTTATTCCCAAAATATTTTGAGAACGAAAAATGTATTTGAAAACAAAACTCCAATTTAATTTCGTTATCAACCACCCTCCATTTTAGCCATTTTTTGAGTGTCAGTTTGACTGCAACCAAAACTGTTCAGCCGAAGGACTATGTGATGATGGCATCTCAGGTAAGCAGTATGGGTGTTCTTCCGTCCAACTTCTACATAGTTAGTAGTTAGCTCCTATGATTGTGTCGGTTCATAACATACTACTATATTACATAAATACATGCAAACGTTGAATGATAGATCATGCAATTATTATTCTCAAGCTAACCAAAAAATGTTGCTTCGAACGCCTCTTCTCGCCTTTTTCAGGTGAACTTTCTTTCATTGTAACTCATAAGCAGGCCATGTCCTATTTGTTTCATAGTCATAAAATATAATTACATATCGACTAACGGTTAGCTTTCTTTAACAGAAGGATGAAACAACACTGTCTGTCAGGGAATGCTATTCTGATATGTCAGATGAAGAGTTAGACCAGAAAGTCAGGGCCATGAAGGCCAGGATGCCTCATGGGGGCTTTAAAACGGTCAAAGGAAGTCTCCAAGCAATGGGCTATTGTGTACAATGACGAAGAGTTATGGAGTCTTTGCAGCGTGTAGATGGTGCAGGTATCATTGCCAGAATGATCCAGCTTCGTTGCTTTGCTTGGCAAAAATACTCTGTTCCTGCTCCCCTGTCTCGCGTCCACACTGATACAAATCATACATGTATAAGGTACTAAGATGTATAATGTCTCCAAATCTAAGAAGTTATTTATTCTTAATTATTCGTAGACAAATTTTCAATGATATATGAAAATGGAGTTGTTCTTGATCAACTGGTAATACATACATAATGAAGCAGGTTAATAGGTTAATTATGCATTAGGGGGAGCTATTAAAATTTTAAGATGAAAAACGTTCCCGTTTTAAGAGATATTTTGTCACGAAAAGATGTTCGACTATGCACATAATTGACAGCTTTGGATAGAAAACACTCTGACGTTTCCAAAACTGCAAAGATATTGTCTGTGAGTGCCACAGAACTGATGTTACAGGCGAAACCCAGATAAACATCCAACCAGAAAGTGCCACATTTTTTGAAACCGCCTCATGCCAATGACTCCTTATATGGCTGTGAATGAGCTACAAATGAGCTTACATTTTCCACGTATTCCCCAAGGTGTCTACAGCATTGTGACGTCTTTTTACGCATTTCCATTGAAGAATAGCTGTAACGGACCATATATAGTATGTGGTCACATGGTGTCTCCCGCAGAAAATCTTGTGTAAAATACTGAGGTAGCCATTTTCCCAATCGCTTCTTATGAGAAACCAATTGTCTCGATGGATATATTATCGAATATATGTTAAAAACACCTTGAGGATGGATCCTAAACAACGCTTGCCGTGTTTCTGTCGATATTCTGGAGCATTTTCCGGTCGATTTCCCAGCCAAGCATGATGAACAAACGGGAGCTATTTCGCCTACAAAAATATTATTTTTGGAAAAAAGGAACATTTGCTATCTAACTGGGAGTCTCCTGAGTGAAAGCATCTGAAGTTCTTCAAAGGTAAATGATTTAATTTGGTTGCTTTTCTTATTTTCGTGAAAATGTTGCCTGCCGCCAGCAGAGCCTAGCAGAGTATTATGCCATGATAAACTTACACAAATGCTTGTATAGCGTTGGCTGGAACGCATATTTTGAAAATCTGAGATGACAGTGTTGTTAACAAAAGGCTACGCTTGTGTTTGAATATATTTATTTCATTTGTGATTTTTCATGAATAGGAAAAGTTTCTAGTGGTATTTATGTCCACTGCATTATGCTTATTCGTTTGAGGCTATGATTACGATCCCGGATCCGGGATTGCTCGTCGCACGAGGTTAAACATTTCACTTTTAATTCCAATGCTTTTTTCAAGATACAACATTGTCATCTTGCGCAGTATTGATTCAATTTTCAAGGAAGGTAAGCATATTATTTTGTATGCATATTGCGTATTTCCCATCACATAATGAACAACCACAATACCAGTCTGGTGTTATGCTTTCCGTGCTATATTGACGTATCCTGAAAATGACATCTGATTGAACGGTCATATCTCAGTTATTGTTTTCATATCTACAAAAAATGTTTTTTCCTTTACTTTCAGAGTGCGAGCTGATCAAGGGGTTGAAAATGTAGATATTGCCAGATGTATGTTCACTGTCCGAGAAACAGGCTGGCAAAACTGTCCATAACCAGAGGTAATTAAACTGTTCTGTGTTTTTCTCTCTTCCTCTCTGCCTGCCTTGCTGTACATGGAACCTGTCTCACATGCATTAATTGTAATATCATATTACAATTATATTTATAATGCATGTATTATGTATTTATTCCACCTGGATAATGAACTTTCAATAAAGCGTTTCACCTTCTCCACTGGTTGAAATGAAGTATCTCATTGAAATACTACACCTATCCTTTGTCCTCAGATTAATGCAGATGAAGGGTTAGATATGCATAGGAAGTGTAGTGTACTGTTTTGTTTCTGTATATATGAATTACAAATCAGTCTTTACTTAAATCATGATTCTAGTCTATAACATAGTTACCATGTGTAATCATTGATGGAGCAGGAGTGGTAAACACTGTTGTAGTGTATAATTGTAATGCATACATGCAGACACAGCATCATTCAAATAATGGAGTTTGATACACCTAGTATTGGATATGACTGAAAAAGAACGTCTCAGATTCATACCTGAACCGCACCTTTATTTGCCAAGGAAGAGTATATATTCAATGTGGGGATCTCATGTGTGGTAATAACTACAGTACATGTTTATAGGACTTGCATCTTTGGCACAAAGTTATTTTATTCTACTCAATCCATTGGCTTCATTAATGCCATTCATACTTGAAGTCGATACAACAACTATGATAGCTGAGGTTCATAGGTTCTGAACTTAAATTCATACCAAACATTTTAGGGTCCATACACAAGATCAGCAACATACTGTTTTGTTATTATTTTTTTTATAATTAAAAAAAAAGCATTCAGGCACCCAAGCTAACTTGCTAGCTACTTTCAGACACAAATGAGAGAACAGCCCACTGAACATTACTTACCCTACCAGAGCTGGTTAGGCTTTATGTTATCTAGCACATTGGTGACTGTCATTGTCTGTTCGTAAATTCGGAGCGTTTTGGCTCTTGGAGCATTCAAGAGCTCACTGGACCCTCTGGCCGAGGAGTTAGGGTAGATCCGAGCGTTCTGACCTCACAATGCCAGTCAAGCACCCAAGCTAACTGGCTAACATTGTCTAGCTTACTCGCTACTTTGACACATAATGGGAGAACACCCCACTCTGGCCATTTTACTCGCCCTAGCAGAGCTGGTTAGGCAGTTTTCATGTTATCCAGAGCATTGGTGATGAACTGTGCTGCTGGCAACAATTATTTGCCGACATTTACTGACACCAGCCATATTCAACGGTAGTTGAGCGTTCGTAAATTCATCAGTTATTCTGCGCTCTGGCACACTCAGATGTGTTTTTTGTTATGAAATTTAGCTAGCTAGCTACGTAAACAATGAACCATAATCCCAACTCATGAAGTTACTACCCTGCATGAATCTGCAGGTTGCTAAGAAACTAGGTTCAATGTTAGCTAGCTAACATTAGGCTATAATTAGTCAAGCAAACGGATCTGAGATACAAATAAGATCATACACGTAACTTTAGCTAGCGAGCCAGCCCGCTGACGTTAGCTTGCTTACACTACAATTGAACTTGACATTAGGCTTATTCAGTTTTGCTACATGGTGCAATAAAAAAAAGCAGCGTTTCAGAGGATTACCTAGACATAATGACCAGTCCAACCTACTCATTATCTCAACCAATCATGGCTAGCGGGAAGGTTGCTGTATTTTTCTGTAGCTAAATCAACTAGGCTCTTAATTTTAACAGTTGTATTTATAGATGGCATACATGTTTGTTATTAAGGCACACGAAAGTTCACATGTTCGAGAAGGCATTTCTGCCCAAAAACAAGTCAGCATCCCGGAGTCGCCTCTTCACTGTTTACGTTGAGACTGGTGTTTTGTGGGTACTATTTAATGAAGCTGCCATTTGAGGACTTGAGGCGTCTGTTTCTCACTCTAATGTACTTGTCCTCTTGCTCAGTTGTGCACCGGGGCCTCCCACCCGTTCTAATCTGGTTATAGCCAGTTTGCACTGTTCTGTGAAGGGAGTAGTACACAGCGTTGTACGAGATCTTCAGTTTCTTGGCAATTTCTCTCATGGAATAGCCTTCATTTCTCAGAACAAGAATAGACTGACGAGTATCTGGAGCATCTGCATTTGTGAGTTCGATTACAGGCTCAATGGCCAGAAGCAAGCTACTTTCTTCTGAAACTCAACTCGTCTTAAGGTCAGTTTTATTGCTTCTTTAATCAGGACAACAGTTTTCAGCTGTGCGAACATAATTCCAATGTTTTTCTAATGATCTTGGATTAGCTAACACAACATGCTATTGGAGAACAGGAGTGATGGTTGCTGATAATGGGCCTCTGTACGCCTATGTAGATATTATATAAAATATTTGCCATTTCCAGCTACAGTAGTCATTTACAGCATTAACAATGTCTATACTGTATTTCTGATCAATTTTGTTATTTTTTGCGATGCATTAACATAACGCAACGGACATAAATACCACTAGAAACTTTTCCTATTCATGAAAATCGCAAATGAAATGAAATATATTCAAACTCAAGCTTAGCCTTTTGTTAACAACACTGTCATCTCAGATTTACAAAATATGCTTTACAGCCAACGCTAGACAAGCATTTGTGTAAGTTTATCATGTCATAATGTTCTGCTAGGCTCTGCTGGCAGCAGGCAACATTTTCACAAAAATAAGAAAAGCAACCAAATTAAATAATTTACCTTTGAAGAACTTCAGATGCTTTCACTCAGGAGACTCCCAGTTAATGTTCCTTTTTTCCCAAAATATAATTTTTGTAGGCAAAATAGCTCCCGTTTCTTCATCATGCATGGCTGAGAAATCGACCGGAAAATGCTACAACTATAACGGCAAACTTTTTTCAAAAATTGCTCCAGAATATCGACAAACACGGCAAACGTTGTTTAGGATCCATCCTCAAGGTGTTTTTAACATATATATTCGATAATATATCCGTCGAGGCAATTGGTTTCTCATAAGAAGCGATTGGAAAAATGGCTACCTCAGTATTTTACACAAGGTTTTCTGCGGGAGACACCTATATATATGCTATATATGGTCCGTTACAGCCATTCTTCAATGGAAATGCGTAAAAAGACGTCACAATGCTGTAGACACCTTGGGGAATACGTGGGAAATGTAAGCTCATTCGTAGCTCATTCACAGCCATGTAAGTAGTCATTGGCATGAGGCAGTTTAGAAAAATGCGTTACTTTCTGGTTGGATTTTTATCTGGGTTTCGCCTGTAACATCAGTTCTGTGGCACTCACAGAAAATAACTTTGCAGTTTTGGAAACGTCAGTGTTTTCTTACCAAAACTGTCAATTATATGCATAGTCGAGCATCTATTCGTGACAAAATATCTTGTTTAAAACGGGAATGAATCCAAGAGGTTAATGGACAAAAAAATGGATTTTAAGAAAACGAGGACATTTCTAAGTAACCCCAAACTTTTGAAGTGTGTGTGTGAAAAGCATTCCAAGTGAACCTGGTTGAGAGAATGCCAAGGGTGTGCAAAGCTGTCAAGGCAAAGGGTAGCTACTTTGAAGAATATAAAATATGTTTTGATTTTGTTTATTTTTTTAAATTTGACCTTTATTTTACTAGGCAAGTCAGTTAAGAACAAATTCTTATTTTCAATGACGGCCTAGGAACAGTGGGTTGACTGCCTGTTCAGGGGCAGAACGACAGATTTGTACCTTGTCAGCTCGGGGATTTGAACTTGCAACCTTTTGGTTACTAGTCCAACGCTCTAACCACTAGGCTACCCTGCCTCCCCATTAACGCATGTTTGGTTACTACATGATTCCATATGTGTAATTTCATAGTTTTGATGTCTTCACTATTGTTTTACAATGTAGAAAATGGTAAAAATAAATAAACTCTTGAATGATGTGTGTGTCTAGATATATACACACACACCCACACACCAGACTCTGACATTGCTTCTCCTAATATTTATATATTTCTTTATTCCGTTATTTTACTTTTGGATTGTTGTGTATTGCTAGATATTACTGCACTGTTAGAGCTAGTAACACAGGTTTTTTGCTACACCTGCAATAACATCTGCTAAATATGTGAATGTGACCAGTCAAATTTGATTTTCAAATTTTGCTTTAGATTTCAAGCAGATTTAAGTCAAATCTGCAGCTTGGCCACTCAGGAACTCCATTGTAGATTTGGCCTTTTGTTGTAGGTTATCGTCCTGCTAAACGGTGAATTCCTTTCCCAGTTTCTGGTGTAAAGCAGACTGTTTATTTTATCCTGAAAAAATCCCCAGTATTTGCCAATATCAAGCATACCAATACCATGATGCAGCCACCACCATACTTGAAAATAAGGAAGCAGATACTCAGTGATATGTTCGATTTGTTAAAGCTGCAATATCTAACTTTTGGGTGATATAAATGTAAGTTATTGATCTGTAATTATCATTGATCGAAAAGATCTACCGATTCTTAGAATTGCTGTGTGTACCATTTCTTTGCTTCCCCTTAAGTTTTGTTTTTGCATCTTTTAATTTAGTTTTTTACACCAGTTCAAACAATGCAATATTTTTGCTTGTTGAAAAGATATTTCACAGCAGTTTAGATAGTACAATGATTCTCTACACTGGATTGTTTTGTCACACAAACTGAAATTAGGCTAACTATTAGAATTTTAGCAAACCAGAAATGGTTGAGGGATTTCTGCATATTGCACCTTTAAGCCAATTTTTACTTCTGAACTAATTTAGGATAGCCTAAACAAAAGGGTCTGAATACTTATTTAATGACTATTTAGTTATGAATTCTTAATCTTGTTACTTTGACAGAGTATTTTGTGTGGATTGTTGACAAACCTATTTGATTCCCCTTTTGTAACAATATAATGTGAAGAAATCCATAAATACTTTGTCAAGGCACTGTACATGTACTAATACATACTTGTCTTCGCTCATGTTCACATGTGAGATTCCCCTGCAGTGCATTAACCAGACAGACATCGTCCAACTTCCAAAAAATTAAACCCAGCTCAATTCGGTCTTGTGTAGCAAAATTTGAAGTTGTGTTTTTTACATTGGGTGAAAGTAGACTCGGAGCTAGAAAATGGAATATCATACAATACAGTTGAGTAACAATGCGAAAGTAATACTGCTTTGAAAGTTGCCAAACTTGTAACCCCACTTTTGAGAACCTACTGGAGAGCTTTGTCTACACCCATTCAGCATCACACCCTCTCAGGCCTTAGCCCCACCCATCTCTTTAAGGATTCATATGTGAGGCCATGTACTAAACAACCAAAGATTTCAGGCCTAAATGCTGGTTTATACTACATCTATCAACAATTGTCGCAGTGACATGAACATTCTATTGTCGTCCGACATCAAACTTGTCATTAAGTTTAAACACACAAACTACAGGCTGCATGACATCAGCAGCCTGGTGGTCCAAAATAGCATAACTTATGTATTTTAGAACTTGGATGAGGATTTTAGGATTTGGACACTCTCGTTGGCCTAACGTTATTTCCTCATTTGACTTTGGTGCAGGTCATGTTCTTCACATTACCGTCTCTGGTCAACACACACTATATCAAATCAAATCTGAGCTTATTTGTCACATGCACAGGATACAGAAGGTTCAGTGAAATGGTTACCTAACAGTACGCTTTAACTTGAAATGAAAATGACTTTCTGACAAAATTATAAGCGTTTTGAAATCAGAAATTGTAGCTAGCTAGATTATTTTACCTGTATATATGGATGGACGCGTCTCCCCTCTGTCATGGATACCATGGTTCCTTTAGTTTGAAGATGTAATCTGGAGCAGGTGTTTTATACAACAGCCTTCTGTGTTCTCTTTTCGACTCCCTTTTCATATTTGCAATCAAACGGCAGAATTTTGTTAATCTCTTTAGCTATCATTCTCTAATTCCACCGGGCATTCCACTGATTTCAGGGAGAGACACTTTTGCAGTTCTACTACGTGATATCTTTCAAAAAAGCAGCATTAAAAAGGCTTGCCGACACATACTGACCAGCTCATCTTATAGACAGAAGTGCGCTTACACGGCAGACCAATCCGAACTCATCTCTCGGCATGTCCAGCCCACCCATTATCTCAGCCAATCATGGCTAGCGGAAATATTCCTGTCTTTTTCCGTGGTTAAAACTAGGCTCGTAACTTAACAATTGTATTCGTATTTACAGAAGGCATGCAAGTTTGTTATTAAGACACATGAAAGTTAACATGTTCCAGAAGGCATTTCTGCCAAAAAATGCATTTTGAATAAAAACAAAGTTTACATTCAAATGCCTCCTGTGAAGTAGTGATGCGCGACATATGCCTAGTTTCTTGAAACGAGTCACATGTTATTTCCAAATTGAGCAAAATTACAAGAAAAACTATGAAAAAAAGTAAGTTAATTGTCGATTCGTTTTATAGTTTGTACATTGTCACATATTTGGGTATGTGTCTTCAGCTCCTACCTTATACATTGACATTGAAAAACGTTAACTGAAGCATCAAGCTAGAGTTTCTGCATCATTTGCCCAATTCCAGCCATATAGCAATTGCTGTGTCCTTTTTTGTAGCTCAAGATTTGCCCTCGTCTAGCATAAGTTGCTATGACCTGAAGGTTCTTCATCTGCTCTGTGTGTTTTAGTGTAGTCTCTTTGTAATGTTTATCACCATAATTTGGAGCACGACTTAGACCTGGAGGTGCAATGGCTGCTTGATGGCATCCTAGGCCTGTGAGCCTATAACAATGATACTATATAATGTTTGGACTCAGTTTAACTTAACATCCATGGTAGCATAATTTACTATTGTATGCCCCTGTTCCCCTTTGTCACTTACAGCAGATTTCTTTATTTAACCTTTTAACTTGGCAAGTCAGTTAAGAACAAATTCTTATTTACAATGACGGCCTACACCGGGCCAATTGTGCGCCGCCCTATGGAACTCCCAATCACGGCCTGTTGTGATACAGCCTGGAATCGAACCAGTGCAGTGTCTTATACCTCTGCGCCACTCAGAAGCCTAAGGATAGGTATAAGCCAGTATGGCAAAAAAACAACTTAATCTGTAAGAAGGACGCGTGCAACTCCTATCATATTGCTTATACCTATATCATTCTTTCAAATCTACATGAAGTGCATGGATAAGGCAAGGGGTTGTTTCTGGACTGGGCCATAGTCACTTTACCTGCTAGTTGATGACTCTTTGCTGCCATCCAGAGATCAAATCAAGCCATTACGTTGTTTCTACCATATTGTCATCTATTGAATTGTTTGCACATTTCTGCCTCCAGTTTAAAACATTGATCGCTGTTAAATGGTCCTGTTTCTTGCTCATAAGGTTTACAGTCTGTATTTAATTGAAATCATACAGATGAACTGTTGATCATGCATCTTATCATACATTGCATTGTCCGTTCCTGTTGGCTGAGCCAGTGGTAGCGACAGTGAAGTAATTTTGTCATAAACATACATAGCCTGGTCAGAAATTGTTATGGCAGGTGTGTCATGCCATGTTTTAATGACCCATTGTGAGAAAAAACTTGCCCATTCGTTTAAAGAAACCTTTGTTATGAGTCTGCTCAGACAACACTCTTGGGTGTTTATTCAATGTTTTGTCTAGAATTTAATCTAGTAGTTAAAAAGTGACTTGATGTTCTGTCTAGAGCTCAACAACTCTATTCAATTTCTTGTAACCTCTACATTGTCTAAGGTTAATAACGGTACAATCAATAATGGTTCTGGAGAGCCTATGGGTTAGCCAGTATTTATTATTGCCTTGTTCTGACCTTGTTAATTAAGTAGACTAATTGCTTAAAGTTAAATCGGTGTTGTCCGAGTGCTCAACGTACAGTGCATTTGGAAAGTATTCTGACCCCTTCACTTTTTTTTACACATTTTGGAACAGCCTTATTCTAAAATGGATTTGAATGTCCCTCATCAATCTGCACACAAAACCCCATAATGACAAAACATAAACAGGTTTTTGAATTTTTTGCAATTTTATAAAACAATGAAACTTATCACATTTACATAAGTATTCAGACTCTTTACTCAGTACTTTGTTGAAGCACCTTTGGCAGCAATTTCAGCCTCAAGTCTTCTTGGGTATGATGCTACAAGCTTGGCACACCTGTATTTGGGGAGTTTCTCCCATTCTTCTCTGCAGATCCTCTCAAGCTCTCAGGTTAGATAGCTATTTTCGGGTTCAAGTCCGGGCTCTGGCTGGGCCTCTCAATGACATTCAGAAACCTGTCCCGAAGCCACTCCTGCATTCTTGGCTGTCTGCTTAGGGTCGTTGTCCTGTTGGAAGGTGGACCTTCGCCGCATTCTGAAGGTCCACCTTCAATGACCTCTGTACTTTAAACTGTTCATCTTTGCATAAATCCTGACTAGTCTCCCAGTCCCTGCTGCTGAAAAACATCCCCACAGCATGCTTCACCGTAAGGATGGTATTGCTCAGGTGATGAGTGGTGCATGTTTCCTCCAGACATGATGCTTGGCTTTCAGGCCAGCAAGTTACATTTTGGTTTCATCAGACCACAAAATCTTGTTTCTCATGGTCTGAGAAGTCTTTTAGGTGCTTTTGGCAAACTTCCAAGTGGGCTGTGATGTGGCTTCTGTCTGGCCACTCTACAAGAGATGGTTGTCCTTCTGGAAGGATCTCCCATCTCTGGAGCTCTTGGTCACCTCCCTGACAATCCCTTCTCCCCCAATTCCTCAGTTTGGCCGGGCAGCCAGCTCTAGGAAAAGTGTTGGTGGTTCCTCATTTCTTCCATTTAAGAATCATTGAGGCCACTGTGTTCTTTAGGATGCTTCCCCAGATCTGTGGCTCGACACATTCCTGTTTCGGAGCTCTACAGACAATTCCTTCGAAAATCAAATTCAAGTTTATTTGTCACGTGTGCTGAATACAACAGGTGTAGACCTTACAGTGAAATGCTTACTTACAGGCTCTAACCAATAGTGAAAAAAAGGTGTTAGGTGAACAATAGGTAAGTAAAGAAATAAAACAACAGTAAAAAGACAGGCTATATACAGTAGCGAGGCTACATACAGACACCGGTTGGTCAGGCTGATTGAGGTAGTATGTACATATGATATGGTTAAAGTGACTATGCTTATTTGATGTACAGAGAGTAGTAGTAGCGTGAGGGGGTGGTGGGTGGCGGATGGCGGGACACACTGCAGAAAGCCCGGTTAGCCAATGTGCGGGAGCACTGGTTGATCGGCCAAATTGAGGTAGTATGTACATGAATGTATAGTTAGTGACTATGCATATATGATAAACAGAGTAGCAGCAGCAGTGTAAAAAGAGGGGTTGGGGGGCACACAATGCAAATAGTCCGGGTAGCCATTTGATTACCTGTTCAAGAGTCTTATGGCTTAGGGGTAAAAAACTCCTAGACTTGGCACTCTGGTACTGCTTGCCATGCGGTAGAAGAGAGAACAGTCTATTACTGGGGTGGCTGGGGTCTTTGACAATTTTTAGGGCCTTCCTCTGACACCGCCTGATGTAGAGTTCCTGGATGGCAGGGAGCTTAGCCCCAGTGATGTACTGGGCCGTACGCACTATCCTCTGTAGTGTCTTGCGGTCAGAGACCGAGCAATTGCCGTACCAGGCAGTGATGCAACCAATCAGGATGCTCTCGATGTTGCAGCTGTAGAACCTTTTGAGGATTTGAGGACCCATGCCAAATCTTTATAGTTTCCTGAGGGGGAATAGGCTTTGTCATGCCATCTTCATGACTGTCTTGGTATGTTTGGACCATTCTAGTTTGTTGTTGATGTGGACACCATTACAGCCCCATCGATGAGAATGGGGGTGTGCTCGCTCCACCTTTGGAGCTCCGGTGTTGAGGAACAGCGTGGAAGATATGTTGCTACCTACCCTCACCAACTGGGGGCGGCCCGTCAGGAAGTCCAGGATCCAGTTGCAGAGGGAGATGTTTAGTCCCAGGATCCTTAGCTTAGTGATGAGCTTTGAGTTTACTATGGTGTTTAACGTTGAGCTGTCGTCAATGAATAGCATTCTTACATAAGTGTTTCTTTTGTCCAGGTGGGAAAGGGCAGTGTGGAGTGCAATAGAGATTGCATCATCTGTGGATCTTTTTTTGGGCAGTATGCAAATTGGAGTGGGTCTAGGGTTTCTGGGATAATGGTGTTGTGAGCCATTACCAACCTTTCAAAGCACTTCCTGGCTACGGACTTGAGTACTACGGGTCTGTAGTCATTTAGGCAGGTAGCCTTAGTGTTCTTGGTGGTCTGCTTGAAACGTGTTCGTATTACATGTTGAAAATGTCAGTGAAGACACCTGCCAGTTGGTCAGCACATGCCCGGAGCACATATCCTGGTAATCCGTCTGGCCCCGCAGTCTTGTTTATGTTGACCTGTTTAAATATCTTACTCACGTCGGCTATGGAGAGCTGAATCACACAGTACTCCGGAACAGCTGATGCTCTCATGCATGCCTCAGTGTTGCTTGCCTCGAAGCGAGCATAGAAGTGATTAAGCTCGTCTGGTAGGCTCGTGTCACTGGGCAGCTCGCGGCTGTGCTTCCCTTTGGAGTCTGTAATAGTTTGCAAGCCCTGCCACAAGAGTGTCGGAGCCGGTGTAGTGTGATTCAATCTTAGCCCTGTATTGACACTGTCTTTTTGATGGTTCGTCACATGGGTTAGCAGGATTTCTTGTAAGCTTCCGGGTTAGAGTTTTTGTTCTGACATGCGCTGTCAACTGTTGGACCTTTTATATAGACGTGTGTGCTTTCCAAATCATGTCCAATCAATTTAATTTACCACATGTGTACTCCCAAGTTGTAGAAAAATCTCAAGGATGATGGAAAAAGGACGCACCTGAGCAATTTGGAGTCTCATAGCAAAGGGTCTGAATACTTATATATATATATATATATTTTTAATTGATCCTTTATTTAACTAGACAAGTCAGTTTAAGAAGAAATTCTTATTTTACAATGACTACTTACCCTGGCCAAGCCTTCCCCTAACCCGGACGTCGCTGGGCCAATTGTGCAACGCTCTAGGGGACTTCTGATCACGGCCAGTTGTGATACAGCCCGGGATCAAACCAAGGTCTATAGTGATGCCTTTAGCGTTGTGATGCAGTGCCTTAAGACCGCTGGTTTTTAGTACATTAGCAAAAATGTCTAAATCTGTTTTCGCTTTGTCATTATGGGGTATTGTGTGCAGACTGAGGGGAAAACGCTATTTAATCTGTTGTAGAATAAGGCTGTAACAAAGTGGGAAAGTGAAGGTGTCTGAATACTTTCCAAATGCACTGTATGAATCAGTTGCTAGATATTGGCAGTCCACTACAAGAAACTGCAGACACAGTAGCTCTCCATGACACTGCTATGCTAGGTGCTCTGTGTACGCAGACAACCCATCATATTATTTCCCTTACTTAACCTTTTCTTACCTTCTCTTCTATGTCTTCTACTTTCTTTCTCCTCACATCTCCTCATTTCACTCTGCAGTTTATTTTTATGTATTGCCCCCCCACCCTTCTCTTTCCATCCCCTCTTGCTTTCTCTTTTGTCCTTTTATTGTACTGTATGGTAACCCTTTGAGTGCCGTGCCCCTACTTCCCTCTGTAGGTAGCTTCTCTGGAATGCATCTTTGATGGGCCGTCCACATTAGGGCAGCAGGAGCTCCCACCCTCATTGGCCCCCGCCCCATACTCCCAAAGCCACGAGGCGTCCCTCCTTCCCACCTGCTCCTCCTCAACCTCCTACCACACAAGCCAGGCGCCATTCCAGGTAACCCACCTTCTCCCAGCTTCACCCTTAGATGCTCCGCTGACTTTTGAGGTAGGGCTATGAGTTGCGTTTGGCATTGAGCTAATTCGCTTTTTATTAGTGTGGCTGATTTTTTTTTTTTACCCCAATCATTTTGTCTTTTGACTGAGACAAAGTTGCCGATCACCAACATCGAGAGGCTGTTTATGTGTTGCAACGCAAGATGGCTGACTCCATACTGTGAATGAGCTTCCCAGACCAACATCTGTACACCTTTGCTTTAAGTAGAGCATGGCTGTTCTCCTATTAAGATACATTTTCAGATAAAATGGCAAACAATTCTCTTTGTACTGAAGCTGAGCCATCATGCTCATGCCATATAATCTTCTGGGCTTTACTAATGCCTGCGCAGGCATGCACATGGTTTTGTGACCTCAGTCTTTTCCTGTCGGATTAATTGATTGACATGTTTCATTGTCTCAATTGTCAAAAGATAGCGCATGGTGTGAAAATAGAATGGATCCTCCCGACCCTGACGAAAACAGCTGCCTATTTTGGCTATGTTCACCCCACATTTGCTGACACTTGAACATTTATTTGAGAAATAATACTTTATTAGTCCATGTGAGATGGAAATTCTTCTGATCTTCCCCTTAGAATGAGCTTTTCAGACGGTTGCAATTTAGGCTACAGTTTTCTCCGCTTGTCATGAAATGAGAGGTGATTTGAACTTCATAGGTGAGTGGATGAAATGTACAATTGGTAAATCGACTGCCAAGCAAGATAGATGTATCCTCTGCTCACATCCTTTTTACACAAGCCCACCATATAATACAGAGACATGGCACATACAGTACCAGTAAAAAAAAAACGGGGTTTTTCTTTATTTGGACCATTGTGGAAAAATAGTGAAAACGTCAAAACTATGAAATAACACCCGTGGAATCATGTAGTAACCAAAAAAGTGAGGTTCTTCAAAGTAATCACCCTTTGCCTTGATGACAGCTTTGCACACCATTGGCATTCTCTCAACCAGCTTCATGAGGTAGTCACCTGGAATGCATTTCAATTAACAGGTGTGCCTTATATGTTAATTTGTTGAATTTCTTACCTCAATGCGTTTGAGCCAATCAGTTGTGCTGTGACAAGGTAGCGGTGGTATACAGAAAATAGCCCTATTTGGTAAAAGACCAAATCCATATTATGGTAACAGATCAAATAACGAAAGAGAAATGACAGTCCACCGTAAAATCAAGTCTCTCACCTCCTCCCTATACACTGTCTCGTTGTTGTCGGTGTTCAGGCCAACCACTGTTGTGTTGTCGGCAAACTTAATGATGGTGTTGGAGTCGTACTTGGCCATGGAGTCATGGGTGAACAGGGAGTACAGGAGGGGACTGCGTACGCACCCTTGAGGGGCAGATGTGTTACATACACTTACCACCTGGGGGCGGCCCGACAGGAAGTCCAGAATCCTGTTGCAGAGGGAGGTGCTTAGACCCAGGGTCCTTAGCTTAGTGATGAGCTTTGAGGGCACTATGGTGTTGAATAGCATTCTCAAATAGTGTTGCATTTGTCCAGGTGGGAAAGAGCAGTGTGGAGTGCAATAGATATTGCATCATCTGTGGACCTGTTGGGACGTTATGCAAATTCAAATGGGTCTAGGGTTTCTGGGATAATGGTGTTGTGACCCATGACCAGCCTTTCAAAGCACTTCATGGCTACAGACAGTTCACATCCTGATAATCCGTCTGGCCCTACGGCCTTGTGAATGTTGACCTGTTTAAAGGTCTTATTCACATGAGTTACGGAGAGCGTGATCACAGAGTCATCCGGAACAGCTGATGCTCCCATGCGTGCTTCAGTGTTGCTTGCTTCAAAGCGAGCATAGAAGTTATTTAGCTCATCTGGTAGGCTCATTACTTTAAGACATGAAGACAGTCAATACGGAACATTTCAAGAACTTTTAAAGTGTCTTCAAGTGCAGTCACAAAAACCATCAAGCGCTATGATAACTGGCTCTCATGAGGACCGCCACAGGAACGGAAAACCCAGAGTTACCTTTGCTGCAGAGGATAAGTTACCAGCCTCAGAAATTGCAGCCCAAATAAATGCTTCACAGAGTTCAAGTAACACACATCTCAACATCAACTGTTTAGAGGAGACTGCGTGAATCAGGCCTTCATGGTTGAATTGCTGCAAAGAAATACTACTAAAGGACACCAATAATAAGAAGAGACTTGCTTGGGCCAAGAAACACAAGCAATGGACATTAGACCGGTGGAAATCTGTCCTTTTTTGTCTGATGAGTCCAAATTTGAGATTCTTGGTTCCAACAGCTAAATCCTTTTGAGACGCATAGTAGGTGAATGGATTATATCTGCATGTGTTCCCACCGTGAAGCATGGAGGAGGTGGTGTGGGGGTACTTTGCTGGTGATTTATTTAGAATTCAAGGCACACTTAACCAGTTTGGCTACCACAGCATTCTGCAGCGATACGATATGGGACTATTATTTGTTTTTCAACAGGACAATGACCCAACACAACTCCAGGCTGTGTAAGGTCTATTTAACCAAGCAGGAGAGGAATGGAGTGCTGCATCAGATGACCTGGCCTCCACAATCACCTGACCTCAACCCAATTTGAGATGGTTTGGGGTGAGTTGGACAGCAGAGTGAAGGAAAAGCAGCCAGCAAGTGCTCAGCATTTGGAATCATGTAGTAACTCTTTTGGTTACTACATGATTCCATATGTGTTGTTTAATAGTTTTGATGTCTTCACTATTTTACAATGTAGCAAATAGTAAAAAAAAATTAAGAAAAAATGTTGAATGAGTAACTTTTGACTGGTACTGTAGATCATTGAATATATTTTGCAGGTTTTTTATGGCATTAGAAAATATGATGAACCTCCATTCTCTTGAATAGATATTCAGATTTGTCTATTGGCCATACATCCCTTTAGCCGATACCCAATAAACGTGTGTGCACGTATGCTTGTACGTTGATAATGAGGACTGTAATGACAGCAGGGGGCTATACGCAGAGAAACCTTGGCAATGCAATTTCCCATCCCTCAGTCTATTGTTCTCTCACAATTCATCAGTGGCATTACCGTGAGCTGCCCTTTCCCCATCAGTGACGTCGGTGGCCGCTATCTTCGCTACTGATAACAGAAATGAATGGAATTTCTTGTCCCAGAAAGACACTGAAAGCAGGGAAAAAGTGATGGCACAGCGGAGGAGAGTAGAAAAGGGAGTACTGTATGTTTCTCTCCCTCTACATCCCTCCCTCTCTAGCTCAAGCAGCGCCATGGCAACGCAAGAGATGAATGCCGATGCGGACCAAAGGAAAAACTGACAAGAAAATGGAGGTCCTTGGATGAGCAATTGAAGGAGAAGAAAAAGGCAGGGGGGGAGAGTGCTTAACCTATGAAAAGGACATATTTAGTAAGGCTTTCTATTACAGAAGGAAAGTGGGATAGACTTAGTACGGGTCCCATCCCACCCCTGAGATTTACAACCCAGTCAGTACATGTGCTGAATGAATGTCTGTATTCATTCAGCTTTTAGTGATATCCAAAGTGAACTCAGTAATTTGTTATTAGTAAAAACACTATCACCAAAGAAAATAGTGTTTATTAGTTTGCATTTCTTCACTATGCTGTAGTGACTGTTGTACATACTTTCCATTTCACACCAGGGTTATGTGAGCCAAAAACGAAACAATGCCAAAAGAAAACCCATGCACGTCAATGCTTGCACTATTGCAATAAGCCACTGTAAGCGTTGGCAATGTGGTTAGGACTTCTAGAATCGAGACTATAGACGTTAATGCTTTCTTGGATGAGACTCCTGAGAAATCTCCAGAGCATTCTGCTCCCCTTGTGGTGGAATGCTGGGCTCAATACTGCCAACCCATTTCCCTCCCCCCTCTCCCCGGTCCATCACTGGAGCGTTAAGTCAGCGTTATCCGAATGTGAGCTTCCCCTGCTGACAAATTTTTAGAATGTGAACCGAAGGATGAAAACGACATCGAACACATCTGGATCTGACCAAGCACTAACCCGTTGAAATTGTGAGGGCGGGTGGGAGACTGAAGAGAGGGAGTGAATTGAAGAGAGGAAAGCTTGAGGGGAAGAAGTGGTTAATAAAGCAGTATTTCAGAAATGAAGATTTGGACACAGCTATCTTTCTAGCTCACTCTCTCTCTCTCTCACTCACATACACACATACACACACCCCTTTCTCTCTCTCTCTCGCCGTCTCCCATCCCCTGCACCAGTCTGACATTCTCTGTGCACCAGGACAGACACTCGTCTCATCAGATGAACATGCTGCTCTCTCCTTCACCACAGGTTAATCCGCCCCAAGAGGGTGATTTGGTTCTCCCGTCACGTCCAGAGCCTGCTTTCTAATTTGGACGACTGCGCAGACTTAAGTGCCCGTTAAAGAGTGAGTGAAAGCGATAAGCAGCCTCTAAGCTCCTCTGGACTCCCTCAGACCCTCTCATCTGGGGGGTAAAAAGGTGAAGTCCATTCGTCCATCCTATTGCGACCTCGGTCAAGAATCCAACTCTTGCTTTCTCCATCACCCACCGACGCTGCCTCTGCAGCCTCCGTTGTGTTTGTGAGTGAGAGTGAGAGGGGGAGGGTAGGGCGGATGACACGAGCTAGAGTGAAGCCAGAGTGAAGCCCCCCCTCCCACCTTCTTCCTGTCCTGTCCTCTCCCCTCCAACCACCACCACCCCCTAAGCCTGCAACAGCGTTAGCAGCGTCGACACAGCACCTACACGCAGCAGTGGCAGCAAGCAACAGCATGCTCAACTCGGTGTGGTACGCCAAAAAGATGGGCCGCCGCATCATGGGCACCTTGCGGAGGACCAAGAGGCTACACCAGCGCCTGCTGGTAGGTCCAGCCTCCCTCCGAATGCTTTGCTGGGCTGCGTGAGTCATTTCATACGACGCATTAGGGAGGGAAAACAAAACCTGTGTGTGTGGTGTAAGCTACATGACCCTACTCTCATGGCATGTTCATTGTTTCCCAACTTAGGCCATTTAGTTTGAAAGAAGGTTGAGAACAGCAGCTTAATACCCTTCGATAATGTTTATTTCTGACGCTGTATACATTTAGATTGATGTTGTCCTAGGGGGCTCTGGGAACACTTGTGTATGTTAGGGTGTCGTGTAGTAAATCCGGTGCCTGTTTCTGTGTTGTGTTGCTGCTTTGGGCAGTGAGTTGAAATTTAAGTTTCATCTGACTCGGCATAGTAGATGCATTGTGTGTATGCTCACTGAGCTTTGATGTGGAAAAAAGGACTGAACAATACCTAGTTGAGAGCTAACACTGCGTCATGTGTAATTGGACACATCCTATAGGCGGGTCATTCTCATGAAACTGACATATGACTCAAATTCTGAATTAATTTTTTACTACATTTCCTCTTTGATCACTGAGATTAGGATCTGTACTTATCTATTTTAGAATTATTATAATTTTTTGATCATATCATGCATTTTACCACAATTTCCACAATTCTCATTACTGCAACAGTCCAAAAAATTAACAAATCAATTTAAAATATTTTAAACTTTGCTCCCCTAATGAAAATGACTTAGTTAAACGTAACACTGACATTTAATTTTAATTAAAAAAAAAATACAAATAAAATTAGGATCAAATTTAAATCAGACTTTTTCCCCCATTTGAGCTTTTTAGACATTTTGGTATTGAGAAGGCCAAGTGAGGTAAATGGGTGTTTGAAAATAAGAACCTAATTCTGAAGACATAGAAGCAAATAAATTAACCTAACTTGTGCTCTTTTAATGACTACTCTAGATGATGCGTCATGGGGGAATAAAACTTTACAGGAACTTAAAATAGTGTTACGTAATGAGACACTCTTTTATGTAATAAATATTTTTATCTAAACATCAACTTGTATACCTTTATGATTTATGGACAAACAACAGCGACATATATTGTTTTATTATGTTAGGTTTTTCGGAAGTAAAATAGTTTAATGACCTGAGAATTTAATCTGGACGCATTTCGGTAATGAGAATTTGGGGTGAAAATATAACATTCGGGCAAATGTGAAATGTATTTGAAATAAGACACTTTGCCTAAAACTAGACATCTTAGTCCTCAGAATTATTTTAGATTTTTGCTGATGCGTCATGAGAATCACCCAGGTGTAAAAACACTGTTTAAGAAAAACCTAGGACTGCTCTTAGTCATTAGATCAGTCATCACCAGCACTGAAACGCCCTGCCAGAAAAGCCTTGAGTCATGTCAACACGTTGTAGACAGACAAATATCCTATGTTAGAGAAGATTCGGTGGTAGCAGCGTCGAAGGCACAGAAATGTGATGACTCAGTGGCACCTTGTAGTTGCTGGAAGCATCCGAGCACCATAGAAACATGTCAACACAATGTTTTGTTATGCCTAAAGAATCCAAGATAAGGGCCCAGATTTCATTGGCAGCTTAACTCTTGACTCCTTGCAAGCACATTGTCTTTTTACCTCAGAGGGTCAAAATACCCAGTTTACCCATGAAGGATTGGGGTTGGAGGGTGGAACAGTAGAGGACAAACTGAATTCAGTTCTCATGGTTTTTTTTTATATACAGATTTTCATTCCAATGCCTTGGCATCTCCTATTGCACACTCATTCATACAATTGCGTCAAGGATGTTTAAATGAAGCATGATGACTAAGAGGCCACCCATAGATTGAAGTGAATTGGTGAAAACCTACAGTAACACACAGATAGTTGAGGGCTGATGTTGGGAACCCCTGCAGTAGCACATGCCTTTCCCAGCGTTGCCTAGCAACCTCCAGGCTCCTGACACGCAGCACTAACCCGCCCTCCCTATTTACTGCATCTAAAACAGGGACCCTGCTCGTCCTAGCCAATATCTCTCTCTCTCACACACACACACACACACACACACACACACACACAGCACATTTCAGAGGTCTGTCATCTGAAAGATTTTATTTTCTGCATAAGCCTCATCTCCATCACTGTTACTTAGTGTTTGGATGGACAAATGGAACCTGTTCAAATTCTGCATCTGATTACTGGTCGGGCACATATCTAATTAATGTCAGGCACCAGTGCAACGTCCAAATTCACCTTTCACTAATTACTCTTTAGAATGACCTTTTCGAAGAACTAGAATTTGGATCTGTGCGAGAAGCAATAGAGGCATTTAAAAGGTAACCAAAAAAAATGTAATGCTTTTATGGATTTTGTGTGCTCATCTGTAGATCATATAAAAGTGGTGGCTCGTCTTGTTCTCCCTTCTGTCAATATTAGTGGATCAGGTACACCATACAAACCAAATCGCATATGTATTGACTCGAACAGTGTATGAACCAATTATTTATATTTACACTAGATGAGTGACAAGGGGCGCTGTTTTGAAGGCACCACACATCCACCTTGGTACTCCCTCACCATTGTAAAACATTTTGGAAGCTATATAAATCTATTTATTAATATCTACATTTCCTCTGACAGACACCTTAATGCATACTTTTACATTGTATGAGCTAAACATAAAAATAAAAAGTGAAAAAATATATTTAAAAGAATACCTTGAAGTATACTTTTTACAAAGTTATAATTACAACAACAAAAACATCGATACAGTACCAGTCAAACATTTGGACACATTAGAATAATAGTGAAGACATCAAAACTATGAATTAAAATGGATGGACTCATGCAGAGGTGTAAAGTACTTTGTAAAAATACTTTGAACTACTACTCATGTAGTTTTTTTGGGCATCTGTACTTTACTATTTATAATTTTGACCAATTTTGCTTCACTACATTCCTTAAAAAATATTTTACTTTTTAATCCATACATTTTCCTTGACACCCAAAAGTACTTGTTACATTTTGAATGCTTAGCAGGACAGGCAAATTCACACACTTATCAAACAAACATCCCTGGGGCCATAAACAAACAAGGAACCGCTCACTCAGAGGCCGCGTTTCTGGAGGGAGGAGACTTTAACGCAGGGAGGCTTAAAACCATCCTACCACACTTTTATTAACTCATCTCCTGAGCCACCAGGAGCGCTAAAACTCTAGACCCCTTTTATTGTACTCCCTCGTCTGGCATATCGGTCCATGACTCAATTTTCCTGCTTCCTGTCTACATAACAAAAGCTCAATTAGTAAGTGCCAGTGATGCACTCAGTACAGAAGTGTTGGGATGAAGCAGACGTGAGGCTACAAGACTATTTTGCTAATACAGGCTGGGATATGCTCCAGGATTCATCCGATGATATTGAGGAGCTTACCACAATTCACGTGCTTCATCAATTAGTTAATAGACAATGTTGTCCCCACAGTGACTATAAGAAAAGCAATATCTTCGATATTGGGACAGGGACAGGATACGGACATGGATGGATTTCAGAAAGCCCGCTACGACCTCAGAGACATCAAACGTGCAAAAGGACAATATAGGATTAAGGTGGAATCTTATTACACCGGCTCCGATACTCGTCGTATGTGGCAGGGCTTGCAAACTATAACGGATTACAAAAGGATTCCCAGCCATGAGTTGCCCAGCGACGCAGAACTCCCAAATGAGCTAAATGTATTTTATGCTCGATTCGGGGAATATATAACACTGCCTTGCGCGAAAGCCTCTGTTTTACCAGATTATTATATGATCTCGCTCTTTGGCTGATGTGAGCATAACATTTAAACGGGTTAATATTCACTGAATACCAGAGTGCGTTCTCGAAGCATGCCCCCAACATGTTTCAAGCTGATCATTGTCCCTGTTCTCAAGAACTCCAAGTTAACCCACCTAAATGACCTGTAGCACTCACATCTGTAACTATGAACTGCTTCTAACGGCCGTTCATGACACACAACACCATCATCCCAGACACCGTGTACCCACTCCAATTCGCATTCCTCCAACTTCACACTGCCATCTCCCAGCTGGACAAGAGGGGAAATAACTAGGTGAGAATGTTGTTCATAGACTACAACTCAGCATTCAACACCATAGTACCCTCAAAGCTCATCACCAAACTAGGGACCCTGTGACTGAACCCCTCCCTCTGCAACTGGATCCTGGACTGACAGGCCGGCCCCAGGTGCTGAAGGTTGGCAACACACCGACCCTCAACACGGAGGCCCTTCGGAGGTGTGCGCTTAGTCACCTTCTGTACTCCCTGTTCACCCACGACTGCGTGGCCACGCACATCCAACACCATGATCAAGTTTGTTGACGACACAACGGTGGTAGGCCTGATCACCGACAGTGGTGAGACAGCCTACGGGGAGGGGGCCAGAGACTTAGCAGTGTAGTGCCAGCACAACAACATCTCCATCAACGTCAGTAAGACCAAGGAGCTGATCGTGGACTATAGGAGAAAGAGGCAGAGAGCACGTGTCCATTCACATCGTCAGGGTTGTTGTGGAGCGGGTCGAGAGCAAGTTCTTTGGCGTCCTCATGAAGAGGGCATGGCAGTGGGCCCTCGGATCCTCAAAGTTATACAGCTGCACCATTGAGAGCATCTTGACTGGCTGCCTCACGCTTGGTATGGCAAATGCACTGCCCTTGTCCACAAAGCACTACAGAAGGTGTCCCAAAAAATTGCCAAAGACTGGAGCAACAGGCTTCAAGACAGCTTCTACCCCAAATCCATAAGACTGCTAAATAGTCCATTAATGGTACCTAGCTATCTGCACTGACTTTCCTGCTCACTCCGTAGACTATACACTGAGTGTACAAAACATTAAGGACTAATATTGAGTTGCAACCCCCCCACCCTCTGAATGGCACACATACAAAATCAATGTCGCTAGACTTAAAAATCCTTCTTTAACCTGTCTCAGCCCCTTCTTCAACACCGATTTTAAGTGGATTTAAAAAGTGACATCAAAAAGGTATCATAGCCTTCACCTGGTCAGTCTATGGAAAGAGCAGGTGTTCTTAATGTTTTGTACACTCTGTATATACACACACTCACTCACACACACTACATTGACTCTCCCACACAAAATAGCCACACACATTCACATACACTACATACGTATATGCACGCACATTTGCTTCTGCTACTGTTTATTTTACTCATTATTTTCTATCCTGATGCTTAGTTACTTTACCCTGCCTTCATGTAAATCTCTACCTCAAATACGTCTTACCTTTTCATATTGATCTGGTATTGGTACAAGCATTTGTGACTGATCGGCTCGATTTGGCCAGTATTGACTCAGAGCTAGAAAATGGCATATCATATACTACAGTTGAGGAACAAGGGGAAAGTCATTCTTTGAATGTTGATAAACAATGTACTCACTTTTGAGAAAATGGCCCTTGAATGGTTTTGTACATACTGGAGAGCTCTTTGTGTACACGCATTCAGCATCGTTCACACCCTCTTAAGCTTTAGCCCCACCCATCTTTTTAAGGATTCACGTAAGGCTATCTACTAAACAACCAAATATTTCAAGACTAAAGCCTGGCTTATACTACGGGTATGTTCGTAAATTTAATCTGGAGTGCCAGAGTGTGCTCTGGACGTTTGTGAACTCAGAGCGTTGTCAGATTGTCCGTTCGTACATTCAGAGCGTTTTGATTTCGGATAGTTCAGAGCGCACACTGGACACGCTGGCCGAGGAGTATGGTTGATCCAAGCGTTCTGACCTATTAGCAATCAAGCACCCAAGCTAGCTTGCTAGCTACTTCGACACAAATGAGAGAAGAGCTCACTGATCATTTTACTGTTTTTATGTTATCAAGAGCGTTGGTGACGCAACTGTGCTGCTGGCAACAATTGAAGGACTATTTTTTTGGCCGATGTTTACTGACACTGGCTATATTCAACAGGTGTTGAGCATTCGTAAATTTGTCAGTTATTCTGCGCTCTGGCACACTCAATGCTCTGAAATTGTAGTAGATAGCCAGACCAAATTACCAGATACATCTATCGACAGTTGTTGCAGTGATGTCATAAACATTCTATTGAAATAGTTACTTGCATAGTGGAGTCTTTTGTTTAGGCATGTAGCTAGTTAGCTAAACAATGAACCATAATACCAACTCATAACGTTACTATCCTGCATGAATCTGCAGGTAGCTAACCAACCAGGTTCAATGTTAGCTAGCTAACATTAGGCTATAACTAGCAATGCAAATGGCTCTGAAATACGAATATTACATCACAGATCATACATGTAACGCTAGCTAGCTAGCCAGCTAACTTTAGCTAGATAACAGTACACTTTAACTTGAAATGAAAACGACTTTCTGACAATTAGAAATGTGTAATATCTGAAAATGTAGCGAGCTAGACTCTCTTACCCATATACACGGATGGACGCTTCTCCCTCTCTGTTGCGGATGCAATGGTTGCCCTTAGTTTGAAGATGTAATCAGAGGATGTGTTTTATACATAAGGGTTCTGTGAGTTTTTGACTCCGTCTGCATATTTGCAATCAAATGCCATGATTTTCTTAATCCCTTTAGCTATCATACTCTGATTCCACCAGGCATTCCACTGATTTCAAAACTCGGCCCTCTAGAAAGTGGAGCGCAACACTTATGCGGTTCTACTGCGTGATGTCTTTCAAAAAAGCTGCGTTAGAAAGGATTACCTACACATACTGACCAGCTCATATTATAGACTGAAGCGTGCACCTTGGCAGACCAAACCTAACTGATCGTGTCTAGACACTCATCTCAGCTAATCATGGCTAGCGGGAAGGTTGCTTACTTTTACCAACTAGGCTCATTTTTTTGTGAACAGGGTGGTGTACTTAATAAACTGGTCATTGAGTCATTCTTCAACATCATTAGGTATATTTCACTAATTGAAATTGCTGCAAGTGCAAATCTTAGGCTGTGGCTTTAACAGCAGTAGCTAAATAGTTTGGGAGAAGATGAGGTTTAAAACACCAAAGGGCCTATCAGAATTGAATGATAAGTATAATTGAGTACTTTTTTGGTGGTTTCTGGACAATGGTCAGCTGTGTTCAACTAACAGTGTGCCGAAGGGTTTTCTCAGCAGTATTGGGTTAGGTGGATGTCATGTCTTAAATATCATTCATTATTCAAACGCTGCATAAATGTGTTCCAATGTGTTGCCTGTAGATGGTGCTGAAGATGCACTGCTTTGACATCAGAGTTGAAGGGGCACTAACCTTAATCCTCCCCAGCAGATCCCCAGCATAATTTGGCATTATACTTTTCATTATATGAACCTTCATGTTTTAGATTTGACAAGCCATGGCTGTCTTCATGTCACAGAAAGGCTGAAGTGTCTGTTGATTTGAGTTCTTCATGGATATCGAAGCACAGTAGGCAAATTGACACTGTCACACTGAGTCTTTTATTTGCGATTAACATACAATTATTTTTCCAGCTACAGGGCTATGTGTTTAGAATAACATAAAATGTGTCCCATCAATGTAGTCATGTATGTAGGATAATCACTTTAATTATGTATACAGTTAGCAAAGCGTTACAAACCGCAGTGTATTGATACATGCATTCCCATCAGAATGCGCATGCAGAGGCATATGTGTGTGTGTGTGTGTGTGTGTATGTGTGTGTATGTGTTTATATGTGTGAGTGTGTGTGTACATATTTAGGGGCAGAACGACAGATTTGTACCTTGTCAGCTCGGGGGTTTGAACTTGCAACCTTCCGGTTACTAGTACAACTCTCTAACCACTAGGCTACCCTGCCGCCCCGACATCAGGGATACAATTGTAGACCTGCACAAGGCTGGGATGGGTTACAGGACAATAGGCAAGCAGCTTGGTGAGAAGGCAACAACTTCAGTCAGGCCTGGACATGCCCTGGCTTGAGCAGGGGGACCTTGCGTGCGCTGCAGGATTTTAATCCATGACGGCGTAGTGTGTTACTAATGGTTTCCTTTGAGACTGGTCCCAGCACTCTTCAGGTCATTGACCAGGTCCTGCCGTATAGTTCTGGGCTGATCCCTAACCTTTCTCATGATCATTGATATCCCACGAAGTGAGATCTTGCATGGAGCCCCAGACTGAGGGTGATTGACCGTCATCTTGAAATTCTTCCATTTTCTGATAATTGCGCGATATATTGCCGTTTGTGTGCAGCAAAGGACAGCACCAGCTCTGAATGCTAAAGAGGGTGGGTCTGAAAGCTCTCTCCCCGACCAAGCTCAGTTAGTCCTGCGGCTTGCTTGCTCCATGTAAATCCACTTATGAAATCAGGCCTCAGTCCAACGGCAGAGCTGTAGTTGTCATGTCAACGCTATGTGAGTTAATCTTAGCCCTTCCCTTTTTTCAGTATAAACAATTACATCCATTCATAATTTACAGAATGTAAAGGCTGCATATGTCCGCATACACACATACAGCGCATTCAGAATACCCTTTAATTTACCTCACATTTTGTTGTTACAGCCTGATTTCAAAATGGATTAAAAGAAGAAAAAAACACCCATCTACACACACTAACCCATAATGACAAAGTGAAAACATATTTTTTGAACGTTTTGCACAGAATACAGAAATAACTAATTGACAGAAGTATTCATACCCCTGAGTCAATACTTTGTAGAAGCACCTTTTGCAGCGTTTACAGCTGTGAGTTTCTGGGTAAGTCTCTAAGAGCTTTGCACAACTGGATTGTGCGACATTTGCCCATTATATTATTTTTTAAATTCCTCAATCTCTGTCAAATTGGTTGTTGATCATTGCCAGACAACCATTTTCAGCTCTTGCCATAGATTTTCAAGCAGATTCAAGTCAAAACTAACCCAGGCACATTCACTCTTCTTTGTAAGCAACTCCAGTGTAGATTTGACCTTGTGTTTTAGGTTATTGTCCTGCTGAAAGGTGAATTCACCTCCCAGTGTCAGGTGAAAAGCCGAACCAGGTTTTCTAGGGTTTTGCCTGTGTTTAGCTCCATACAGTAAAAACAATGTATCCTGAAAAACTCCTCCAGTTCTTAACGATTACAAGCATACACATAACATGTTGCAGCCACCACCATGCCAACACTATGCTTGTCAGTATTACTTTAGTGCCTTGTTACAAACAGGTTGTATGTTTTAGAATATTATTTTTCAGTACATGCATCTTTATTTTCTCTCAATTTGGTTAGTATTGTGGAGTAACCACAATGTTGATCCATCCTCAGTTTTCCCCTATCACAGCCATTAAACTCAAACTGGTTTAAATCACCATTGGCCTTATGGGGAAATCCTTGAGTTAGGAACAATGCCTGTATCTTTGTAGTGACTGGGTGTATTGATAAACCATCCATAATATTAATTAATAACTTCAACATGCTCAGGGATATTTACTGCTCAACTGAGGGACCTTACAATTATCTGTATGTGTGTGGTACAGAGATTGAGGAAGTCATAGAAAAATCATTTTAAACACTATTGCACACACAGTGAGTCCATGTGACTTGTTAGGCACATTTGTACTCCTGAACCTATTTTGGCTTGCCATAACAAAGTTGTTGAATACTTATTGACTCAAGACATTTCAGCTTTTCATTTTTAATTAATTTGTAAACATTTTGAAAAAAATAATTCCACTTTGACAGAATGGGGTATTGTGTGTCGGCCAGTGACAAAACAATTGCAATTTAATCTATTTTAAATTCAGGCTTTAACGCAACTAAATGTGGATTAAAAATCAAGGGGTGTGAATACTTTCTGAAGGCACTGTATTCCAGATACTTTGGGAAACATGGAGTTAAAACAGTAGAGTTTGAGAGTTGAGTTATACATGTAATACTTACAGAAAGCTGAGACCCTCATCTCTCCAACAGCCACAACAGTAGTTGCTTTCAAAACTTTTTTTAAAAACATTGTACAATCAGAACAAATTAATCTCCCTATTCTTCTCTCCCTTTACTCTGAGTGCAACGGAGAAGGGCAGACACAGTGATAAGCTTGAGTTTTCAGCTCCCATACAATCACTAAAAATGTAACTTGCCAAGTCAAAGGGTCACACTCAGGATCTCTATACATGGTTTTTCAAACAATCCCTGCACTGTTAAAATCAAAGGGTATGTTTTGATTCTCATCACTGGCAGGAATCCCATAAGCAGCGGATGCTTCTTCATTCCAAAACGAAAAGGATTAGCAACCTACACAAATATAACTTGGAGAAGGAATTACAACAAATTAGAAGAACACAAACTAAAAATATTGAAATTGAATTTGCCTTTAACCAATTGAGGATTACACTTATCAAAACAGCTGTGTTTTGAGATACAGAAGATGGATTATGTTGGTCTCAATGGATTGTGATCATGCTTCATCTTCTCTATTTACCCAGCCAAACGATTACAACAAACACTTATCTACAGTTTAAAAAAAGAGCCCTCCCTAAAAATTGGATGTTGTATTACAAGACCATAAGACTAGATCCCAAAACCCGAGCTTGAGCAGTTTCAAGAACATCTTATTTATGTACACAACCGTTCAAAAGTTTGAGGTGACTTAGAAATATCCTTGTTTTTGAAAGAAAAACAATTTTTTTGGTCCATTAAAATAACATCAAATTGATCAGAAATACAGTGTAGACATTAATGTTGTAAATTACTATTGTCGCTGGAAACGGGGCTGACGAGTTTCAGAAGAAAGATATTTGTTTTTGGCCATTTTGTGCCTGTAATCGAACCCACAAATGCTGATGCTCCAGATACTAGTCTGAAGGCCAGTTTTATTGCTTCTTTAATCAGAAAAACAGTTTTCAGCAGTGCTTACATAATTGCAAAAGGGTTTCCTAATAAGAAGAAATCAGCCGTTTCCAGCTACAATAGTCATTTACAACATTGACAATGTCTACACTGTATTTCTGATCAATTTGATGTTATTTTGATGGACAGAAAATGTGCTTTCTTTCAAAAACAAGGACATTTCTAAGTGACCAAAAACTTTTAAATGGTCGTGTGTCACATTTCACTAAAGTTACCAGCCACAGCAGGTGCTTTTATGAAATGTAAATTAATGCTATGGATTCCTTCCCTTCCCCCCCTGCTTACAACAGGGACACCTCGTTGCATTCCCGGGCTGCTGACGATGACATGTATGGCTGTGTATCCGAATCCGGGGGCGACATTGATTATTCATGCCAGGAGAGGGCCCCCCCCTGCGCTGACATGTGCCACGCTCACTGGAGCCTATTAATTGGCATGAGAATGTGAGGAGATGAGAGGCTGTGAGTAATAGGAAGAGAGCAAGATACTGTAGAGGGAGGGGTGAATGTGCAAGTTAAGAGAACTATTGAGGGGGAGGGAGTATTGAAACAAGGCAGTGATGGAGATGGTTGAGGGGGCTGAACCCCGAGAAATAGGATTGGGTTTTGTCTGTTGCCAGCACGAAGCTTAACAGGAACAATTCCACTCTTCCCGAGCAGGAACGAAAGATCCGTCATCCTCGAAACACTTCATCTCATTCTCCAACCGGGAAAATTCAGTTCCACATCCTCTGCTCGGTTTCAGAAAATGACTACATACTTCACGATGCACGAATACGGCTCCAAGGCCCCAAATGGTAGTGGCGAGAGGGGTCCAGGCAAGTTATCTTGTCAGCCACGGGTCAACCTGAACCTCCAGGAGTCCCTCGCTCACCTGCACCCCCTTCAAAGGCAGCACGCCATCGAGCTGCACCAGCAACAGCAGCAGCAAGAGCACATGCAGCAGCAACAATTGCAGCATCATCAAATGCAGCAACAACAAATACACCAGCAGAAACAACAAATGCAGCAACAGCAACTACAGCAACAACAGCTACAGCATCAGCCTTACCGGCCACCTCAACATCCGCCAGCTCACTCGTCCCTGGCCACCTTTACCTCCTGCACGCTCCCAGCATCATGCAAAGCCAGGAGCCGCTTCATCAACCTTCGAGACAGCGTCAAGAAGAGCCCCACCAAGAGCACGGCCAAAGTCATCGGAGGTATCGGTGGCACCCTCAGGCCCGACATGGGTCTCGGGTCCCGGGTCCCATGGGTTCCGTTCTCCTTTGAGAAGGTACGTCTTACCTCCTTTCCCAGCACTGGTGGCTTTCTCCATTTTTATTTGATAAATGTGTCAAGGATATCTTGCACGATACAGTGTACTTTGAGAAGCTATGTCTCCCTCAGCAGTGCTACTGAACAGTAAGTTTCCCAATTTGTAGTCAGGTGTTCCCAGCTTTGCTAAGCATTTTGCAATTTTTTGGAAGAGCTGCATATCCTTGTTTCATAAAGGCAAATATTAATATTTGAGGCTGCAAAAGGGAGAAAGACTTAATGTCTGCATGGGGAATCTATAAGCAGTATAGTTAACCAGTGCCCTAGGAATTGGGGCTACTGTACAAAGACATTATGTTAGGTTTGTTTGGGTCTGATCAGTGTGGAGAAGTGGTTGTCTGTCCGTACTTCTCGTCTGAGGATTGTCTTCTACCATGGCAAGGTCTAAATAGTGTTTTTGGCTCAATGATTCAGAATAATCAGTCAATAAATATGATAAAATCTAGAACTATAGTTGACAAACTGTGAAATAACAATCTTATGCAATTGAAATCTAATCTCTGCTCTTTTGTACGTAGTATTATGGAGAGTTTTATTCATTTTGAGCAATTAAGCCCTATTGTTAAAGGATTTTGAAGCAGGAGTTCTGAAAGTAGGGCTTGCGGATCAATGTTGTCAATGTGGGCTAATTTTAGCACTTTCGCTCCAGCGCTGTTTTCCAATAGGGTCTTGCTGCGACAACGGCAGCAGCACAACAACAATTAAGCCTCTATATCCAAATACTGCAGCACTTACCTCATACAGCCAACAGCAGGCTTCATGAGATAGATCTCTTACATAATTGAGGTGACAGGACTGAGTCCTTACTACTTCAGTTGCTGGCTCGCAATTTGATCTTTCACATGTATAGATGTCAATGGAAGATTTGTGGAAACATTTGAGTTGTCTCAAGTTAGTAAAGAAACATATGTGAATGGCTTGCAATTGATTGTGTGTGAATGAATCCTGCTTGTAATAAGGTATGGTCTATTAACGAATTTACCACCCGGTAAAGGGCTGAAATTATTTTTTTATTTAAAACAATTGTTGCTAAAAGGGCATAATCATAATTTAAAACATTTCAAAGTATTATTCCAACTTAATATTATGGAAATGTATTTAACTTGTTATGGCTGGGGGCAGTATTGAGTAGCTTAGATCAATAAAGTGCCCAGAGTAAACTGCCTGCTACTCATGCCCAGTTGCTAAGATATGCATATTATTAGTAGATTTGGATATAAAAGTCTGAAGTTTCTAAAACTGTTTGAATGATGTCTGTGAGTATAACAGAACTCATATGGCAAAACCCTGAGAAACAACCCAACCAGGAAGTGGGAAATCTGAGGTTTGTAGTTTTTCAACTCTTTGCCTGTCGTATATACAGTGTCTATGGGGTCAAATCTCACTTCCTGAGGCTTCCACTAGATGTCAACAGTCTTTAGAACCTTGTTTGATGCTTCTACTGTGAAGGAGGGAGGAATGAGAGGGGATTGAGTCAGTGGTCTGGCAGAGAGGCATGAGCTGGCCACACGCGTTCACGTGAGTTAGCTTGAGTTCCATTGCAGTTCTGAAGACAAAGGAATTCTCCGGTTGGAACATTATTGAAGATTTATGATAAACATCCTAAAGATTGATTCTATACACCGTTTGACATGTTTCTACGAACTGTAATATAACTTTTTTGACTTTTCGTCTGAACTAAGCGATCGCGCATTGAGCATTTGGATTACTGGGCTAAACGCGTGAACAAAAAGGAGGTATTTGGACATAAATTATGTACTTCCTCGAACAAATCAAACATTTATTGTGGAACTGGGATTCCTGGGAGTGCATTCTGATGAAGATCATCAAAGGTAAGTGCATATTTATGTTATTTCTGACTTCTGTTGACTCCACAACATGGCGGATATCTGTATGGCTTGATTTGTTGTCTGAGCGCTGTACTCAGATTATTGCATGGTTTGCTTTTTCGGTAAAGCTTTTTCGAAATCTGACACAGCGGTTCCATTAAGGAGAAGTGTATCTATAATTCCATGCATAATAGTTGTATCTTTTATCAATGTTTATTATGAGTATATCTGTAAATTGATGTGGCTCTCTGCATAATCAATGGATGTTTTGGAACTACTTAACGTAACGCGCCAATGTAAACTCAGATTTTTGTATATGAACTTTATCGAACAAAACATACATGTATTGTGTAACATGAAATCCTATGAGTGTCACCTGATGAAGATCATCGAAGGTTAGTGGTTCATTTTCTCTATTTCTGCTTTTTGTGACTCCTCTCTTTGGCTGGAAAAATGGCTGTTTTTCTGTGACGAGGTGCAGACCTAACATAATCCTTTGTGCTTTCGTCGTAAAGCCTTTTTGAAATCGGACACTGTGGTGGGATTAACAACAAGTTTCTTTAAAATGGTGTGAAATGCTTCTATGTTTGAGGAATTTTAATTATGAGATTTCTGTTTTGAATTTGGCGCCCTGCACTTTCACTGGCTGTTGTTATATCGATCCCTTTAGCTGGATTCCATTTAATTTAAAACACATGAAAATCACCTTTTTGACTGTACTCGGTCCTTAATCCAGCCGCAGTGTCAGATTTCAAAAAGGCTTTACGGCGAAAGCAGACCATGCGATTTTCTGAGGACAGCGCCCATCATGACAACACATGAAAGTCAGAATTCAACCAGGCAGGTGCTACACAAAAGTCCGAAATAACAATATAATTCATGTCATACCTTTGAAGATCTTCTGTTGGCACGCCAAAATGTCCCATAAATATCACAAATGGTCATTTTGTTAGATAAATTGCTTTTTTATATCCCCAAAATGTCCATTTATTTGGCGAGTTTGATTCAGAAAAACACCGTTTTCAACTCGCCCAACATGCCTGCAAAGTATCTAAGTTACCTGTAAACTTGGTCCAAACATTTCAAACAACGTTCCTAATCCAAATTTATGTAGCCTAAAACGTAAATAATCGATAAAATTTAAGACTGGAAATACTGTGCTCAATACCGGACGAAAACAAAAGTGAAGCACGTTCCAGGTCGCGCACACCAAAACAGAGTGCACCTGGAGTGACACATGGAAATAACAGGGCTACTTCTTCATTTCTCAAAGGATAAACATCAACCAATTTCTAAAGACTGTTGACATCTAGTGGAAGCCATAAGGAACTGCAAGCATATATTCTATTAAAAAGGGATTGCCATAGAAAACTAATGGAAAAAAGATTAAGCTAAAAAAAAAAAATGTCCCTGGATGGATTGTGCTCGGGGTTTCTCCTGACAAATCAGTTCTGTTATACTCACAGACATTATTCAAACAGTTTTAGAAACTTCAGTGTTTTCTATCCAAATCTACTAATAACTGCATATCCTAGCTTCTGGGCCTGAGTAGCAGGCAGTTTACTTTGGGCACGCTTTTCATCCAGATGTGAAAATACTGCCCCCTAGGAGGACACTGTTTGGCCTTTCGCTGACATGGATAATAGGGCATCTGTGTGTATTGATTACTGCATTGTTGGCTTTGGAGCTCGTAAGAAAGACATTTCACTGTACTTATGCATGTGACATTAAAACTTAAACTGAAACTTTGATGCGTTCACTGCAGGGGAACCACTACATAACGTGACAGGATTTCTCTTCTGAGACCGATGCATTGAGACACACATTGTATGCTAGTTCAACTCCACAATACTTTTAATCATATGCTCTGTGCCCCGCTTGGGATGAATGCTACAGCTTCTGTAAGAATCACAATCAAATCAGGCAACTTCACATTCAAATTTGTCATTTATATTTCAGCATGCACTGTACTATGCCTGTGGAGTTCTTTAACCCCTAAAAGCACCCCTCACAAAGTGAGATAGGTTTTAAGGGTTAATATTGCATCTAGCTACATTTGGAGATTGACATTTCTATATTTTTCAATAAGCACGAAATGGGCATCTGTTGAGGCCAACCCCCCACTGTGCCTCATTGTCCCATTGGGATTTGGAGATTGTGTACATACACACACACCTCTGTCCTTTCACCCTCCCTCCCACATCCACATTCCCTTGGGCTGCATCCCAAATGACACCCAATTCCCTTTTTAGTTCACTTCTTTTAAACCGAACCCTGATTAAAAGTATTGCACTCTGTAGGGAATATGGTGCCATTAGGGAAGCAGCCTATGGTATTCATCTGTGTTGCACTGTTTTTCTGACTTCTGACCCATCCCCTGCTATTGTTTAGCAGACAGATGCCGCCCCGCCTTCCTCTCCCATAATCCCCGTGATCCCAATCTCACCCATCCCAGCTGAGACCGCTCCTGTCATCCTTCCTCCGACGTCAGAGGTTTTTTTTCTCACTTTTTTTTTCTTCCACAAGCATCCGTCATTTATTTTTCTGTAGTTGGTCATTTTGTGTTGTATGTTTTTTTAAAATCCCTGCCATTCCATTGTTTGCTCTGATGGAGTTAGGAGATTACAGTGAAAACAAGTGAGTGAGGGAGAAAGACTCATACAGAGCGAGCGAGAGATGGATTGTTCCACACTTTCCCCTTTTGACTCTAAACAACTGTTCGTGCCAGCCGGGGGGGTGCCTGGAGGACTTAATTTGATTTATTTGGCCTTTATGCTTCAGCATTGCATATTCCGCAATGTAAAATGCAATGTACGTATGCTCCTCTGCCCTAGTAATCTCTGATGAAAGCCAGTCGCTATCCTTTTTTACTCATTTTTTTTCTGTAGCAACATGAGGAGAGTAAGTGACTGATGCCTCCTCTTTCTATATGGTGGATATGGACGTTAAATTTTATTTTATTGTACATTTGTACGTGAATTTACATTGTATCCCCAAGTGTAATTGAAATGGCAGATTTTTGGGTATGCTTTGGGAAATGTCTCGACATGCAATCCTGAGGTCCTAAGGTCTTTTTCCCCCCTCTTTTTAGGCGAACCCTCCCCCTGTCGTGGTTAATACAGACAGTTTGGACACGCCTCCATATGTAAGTTTAACCCTTTTTAATGAAATACATAATTATATTATTTTGTGATGTCAGTCTTCATCACCATGTCTGGGTTGTCTGTTGGATACTTCTAATAATGGTGGTGATGTAGTTAACTATCATTCAAAATCCCCAAAAAGGTCTGTTTTGATACTCTTCCCTGAGGTTACAGTGAGCAAAACAATAAGGATTTTGATTAAATAAGGTGTTGAAATTTGACAAGGCATAATCGCATGCTTTTAAGAGTTAATTAGGTTTTTGTGTTACTGTATCATGCAATAATGCTAATATAATTTTGTTGTAATCTAAAATTGAATGCTGTTTGAAATTATGGTTTGTGTGTGTGTGTCAATGTGTACACACGTACAAGTATATACACTGAGTATACCGAACACCTTCCTAATATTGAGTTGCACATATACACAATCCATGTCTCAGTTGTCTCAAGGCTAAAAAATCCTTCTTTAACCTGTCTCCTCCCCTTAATATCTACTGATTGAAGTGGATTTAACAAGTGACATCAATAAGGGATCATAGCTTTTACCTGGATTCTCCTGGTCAGTCAATGTCATGGAAATAGCCTACACACACATACTCCTGTGTGTATGCGCGTGTTTGTCGGTACTGTACGTGTATGTGGACGGCAATCAAATCTGCTCACAACTTAATTGCACTATGACAGCACCGTGGCACACATCCCCCTCCTGACCACAACTCACCAGTTAATTTTGATTGTTCATCTCCCGAGTCTGAGCAGAGGTCAGAGGTTAAGGCTCTCCATTAATCGTATTTCATCACTTTCCAAACATGCAGTGTTCATTTCGGGGAGAAACAAAAGCATCAAACTGTGAAAGTGATTTTTATTTTTTTTTTTTAAGTACAGTAGCCAACCTGGCATACCACCTGGTTGCCCTTCTAACTGGGTTGTGATTAGTAGGGCACACCATAGAAAAAAGTTTTGAAATGGAAAATAAAAAATCTGTTTCTTATTGGATAGGTCCAGATAGTCCTTCCCTGTTTGTCCCTTTATTTTCCCTTTGGAGACAAATGAACACGACTAAGTTCAATCTGGCCTCCATCAGAGTTATGGAATGGAGCTACCTACTGTATGTAGGTCTTAAATAACACGTTTAGCTCAAATTTAGATAATCAAAAAATATACGTTTTATTGTGTGAATTTACTCTTTTTACAATGAAGCTAACTTTGGGCTGTAATTTCCTGCACCACAATTGAAAGAAGCATGGTGATCTGTGTTGATATTTAATCTCATTCATATCAGCTAATAGTACAGTATATCACAAAAAGTCACAAAATATCCCAATTTTTCCATATAAATGTTGAGAAAGAGAACCATGAGCCTAGTCTAAAGCAGCTCGTGTGCCATTGTTCCTCAGTACTGCTGGGAAGAAAGCTGGTTGCGGCCCATTGTTAGCATCCCAGGCCCTGACATAATTAAAAAGTAATTTTGGATTGACCTATGTAGATGGTTTCAAATACATGCAACTTAAAAGTTACATATCACGAAATGTTGATTATACATTTTTTCTTTAAACAGAGCAACCTTCATGGAATCTTATTTGAGTCTGAATAGGGTGTTCATATGATAGGGAAGATATACAAAACCTTGCAGAGTATATCCAACTGACAAAAAAATATGAACTATTGGAACCAAGACTTAAAAGGAACTGATGTTGCCATAAAATCGAGGGGAAGTTGGAGCATAACTAACAAAATGAGTCTATGAAAATGTATGCTTAATCCAGTATAAACAAATTTATAGAATTTATTATACAAGAGACATAATTCACAAATTCTACAGCACAATGGCAGAATCATGTCAAGTTTAGAATGACTCAATAATCCATGCTTTCTGGGAATGCTATGAAGTCCGGTAGTTGTGGGTCGAAGCTAGAAAGTTGGCTGTCAGAAGTATTACAATGTAAACTTTTAATCCGTCTGTCTGCATATTTCAAGACATGGCATATCGCGGTGTAGTGAGATACCCAATGGGCTTGACGATTCTCTTCTCATCACTCATCTTGACAAAAATGTAATAACTTGGAAATCATTAACACAATCAAAATCTAAGGATTTATTATTGAAATAGCATGTGTGATCATGGAAAGACAAATTGATGCAAACTAATGCAGACACTAGGGATGGGGGTGTGAGCATGCAGGTCTGGGCAGATGGGATGTTTGAGTCTAAGTTGTTGTTCATTTGTATAAGTTTGTATATATCTAAAAATACAAATAAAATAAACATTTATACTGAACAAAAATATAAACGCAACATGCAACAATTTCAAAGATTTTACTGAGTTACAGTTCATTTAAGGAAATCAGTCAATTGAAATGCATTCATTAGGCCCTAATCTATGGATTGCATGACTGGGAATACAGATATGCAAAGGTATCAGAAAACCAGTCAGTATCTGGTGTGACCACCATTGGCAGGAACTGGAACAGGCTGTTATACATGTCGATCCAAGGCATCCCAAACATGCTCAATGGGTGACATATCTGGTGAGTATGCAGGCCATGGAAGAAGTTGTAGATTTACAGATTCCAGGAATTGTGTACAGATCCTTGCAACATGGGGCTGTGCATTATCATGCTGAAACATGAGTTAATGGTGGCGGATTAATGGCAGAATGGGCCTCAGGATCTCTTCACGGTATATCTGTGCATTCAAATTGCCTCCAATAAAATGCTATTTTGTTAGTTGTCTGTAGCTTGTGCCTAACCTTACCATAATTCCACCATCGGGTAATCTGTTCACAATGTTGACATCAGCAAGTTTCTCATCCACACAACGCCATACACGTGGTCTGCGGTTGTGAGGCCAGTTGGACATGCTGTCAAATTCTCTAAAATGATGTTGGAGGCAGCTTGTGCTAGAGGAATGAACATTCAATTGTCTGGCAACAGCTCTGGTGGGCATTCCTGTAGTCAGCATGCCAATTGCATGCTCCCTCAAAACCTTACGTCTGTGACACTGTGTTGACAAAACTGCACATTTTAGTGGCCTTTTATTGTCCCCAGCACAAGGTGCACCTGTGTAATGATCATGCCATTTAATCAGCTTCTTGATATGCCACACCTGTCAGGTGTATGGATTATTTCTTGTTAGTGAACATTTCTCCTTTGACAAGAATGTAGATAAATGTGTGCACAAAATTGGAATAGAAATAAGCTTTTTGTGCTTATGGAACATTTCTGGGGTATTTTATTTCATCTCATAAAATCTGTTGCGTTTATTTTTGTGTAGTTTTATAAAAAAAATAGAATGCATCGTCGACTCACCGAACTCACTCAGGCAGGTCTCTATGCACAGTAACATTAGAGTGCGAAGTCGCAGTGTTCAAAGCCGTTGGCACCCTATTTAGTGCAGTACTTTTGGTCAAAGGTAGTGCACTATACAGGGAATAGGGTGCCATTTGGGACGTAGGGTTGGCAATTCCGGGACAAACAGTGACTTCAATTATTTACATACACATTAGCTCAGACGTGCAGTTTTTCCCCTTATGTTCAGTATTTAGCACAATCCACATGAATGTTTCAGTAGTTTGAAACAAGCACCTAGACTGTCCTGCCAACCTGTTATGTCACCTCATGAATTAAAATGTGTGATTGTGTTCAGATTTTAAAAACACAGACTAAAAAGCTTCAGAGCGCAAATTGACTGCAGAATGGGGCCTTCTATCTTATACTTTTCTGCCCCTAAAACCTCTTACTAGACTTTCTATTATGATATTGAACTGTAACTTCAGTCTAGACCAGTGGTTCCCAAACGTTTTATAGTCCCGTACCCCTTCAAACATTCAACCTCCAGCTGCGTAACCCCTCTTGCACCAGGGTCAGCGCACTCTCAAATATTGTTTTTTGCCATCATTGTAAGCCTGCCACACACACATTGTACGATACATTGATTAAACAAATAATGGGTGTGAGATTTTGTCACAACCCGGCTCGTTGGAAGTGACAAAAGAGCTCTTATAGGATCATGGCACAAATAATAATAATCAATAATTTTGCTCTTTATTTAGCAATCTTACATATAAAACCTTATTTGTTCATCGAAAATGGTGAATAACTCAACACAGGTTAACTTCTTGAAACTCCCCATCCCGGATCCGGGTTTGTGACTAAAGCCTCAGGCTCATTAGCATAACGCAACGTTAACGATTTCTGAAAATCGCAAATAAAATTAAAATAATGTGTCTGCTCTCAAGCTTAGCCTTTTCTTAACAACACTGTCATCTCAGATTTTCAAAATATGCTTTTGAACCATAGAAATGGACTAATTTGTGTAAGAGTATGCAAAGCTAGCATAGCATTTTGAGTAGCATTTAGCACGCAACATTTTCACAAAAACCAGATAACCAAATAAATAAAATAATTTACCTTTGAAGAGCTTCTGATGTTGAGGAGACTCTCAGTTACATACCAAATGCGCAGTTTTTCCTGAAAGCGTCTGTGTGTAGGAGAAATCGTTCCGTTTTCTACATTGCGTCTGGCTACCGAAACGAACCGAAAATTCAGTCACCTACAACGTAAAACTTTTTCCGGATTAACTACATAATATCGACCGAAACATGGCAAACGTTGTTTGGAATCAATCCTCAAGGTGTTTTTTCACATATCTCTTCATTGATATGCAGTTCGTGGAAGCTTGCTTTCCTCTCTGTATCGCATGGAAAAATACTGGCAGGTGACTTTTGCGCACCAATTTCGGCGCAGGACACCGGGCGGACACCTGGTAAATGTGGTCTCTTATGGTCAATCTTCCAATGATCTGCCTACAAATACGTCACAATGCTGCAGACACCTTGGGGAAACGACAGAAAGGGCAGGCTCATTCCTCTCGCATTCACAGCCATATAAGGAGACAATGGAAAACAGAGCCTCAAAAATCCTTGTCATTTCCTGGATGCCATCTCATCTTGGTTTTGCCTGAAGCTCACGTTCTAGGGCACGCACAGAGAATATCTTGGTATTTCTGGACACGTCAGAGTGTTTTCTTTCGAATGCTATCAATTATATGCATAGTCGAGCATCTTTTTGTGACAAAATATCTTGTTTAAAACGGGAATGTTTTTCATCCAAAAATGAAATAGCGCCCCCATAGATGTAAGAGGTTAATGAGAAGGGTGTGCTTGAAAGGATGTAATAACTGCAATGTTGGGTTGTATTGGAGAGAGTGTCTTAACTAAATACAGGCTGTGTGTGGGAAATTATTTTTCTTGCTAGTGAGGGCAGAGAATCCACTCTCACATAGGTACGTGGTTGCAAAGGGCATCAGTCTCTTAACAGCTCAATTTGCCAAGGCAGGATACTCTGAGCGCAGCCCAATCCAGACATCTGGCAGTAGCTTCTGAATAGATTCAATTTTCACAGAACCGCTTGTTGCAATTTTGATGAGGCTCTCTTGTTCAGATATCAGTAAGTGGATATGAGGCAGGGAATGAAAGGGATAACAAATCCAGCTGTTTGTGTTAGCCGTTTCGGGAAAGTACCTGCGTAATTTCAAACCCAACTCACTCAGGTGCTTCGCTATATCACATTTGACAGTGTCCGTAAGCTTGAGTTCATTTTCACACAAAAAAAATATACGATGATGGAAAGACTTGTGTGTTGTCCTTGTTAATGCAGACAGAGAAGAGCACCAAGTTCTTAATCATAGCCTCAATTTTGTTCCGCACATTGAATATAGTTCAGAGAGTCCCTGTAATCCTAGTTTCAGATCATTCCGGCAAGAAAGAACATCACCGAGATAGGCCAGTCGCGTGAGAAACTCGTCATCATGCAAGCAGTCAGACAAGTGAAAATTATGGTCAGTGAAGAAAATTTTAAGCTCATCTCTCAATTTAAAAAAGTGTAAATACTTTGCCCCTTGATAACATGCACACGTCTATGTTGTAAAAGCATTACATAGTTGCAGCCCATATCATTTCATAATGCAGAAAATACACATGAGTTCAGGGGCCTTGCTTTAACAAAGTTAACCATTTTCACTGTAGTGCCCAAAACGTCTTTCAAGCTTTCAGGCATTCCCTTGGCAGCAAGAGCCTCTCGATTAGTGCTGCAGTGTACCCAAGTAGCGTCGGGAGCACTACTCCACTATATCTCCCTGTCATGGGATACCAACACATCTTGACCACCAATGTTCATTTGATGTCACAAAGCTGTCCAGTACTTAAGACATATTGCCTCCTGCTGTCCTGGTTTTCAGTGGTTTGCAGAAGAGGATGTCTTCCTTGACACCCCATAAATGAAACAGACACATGCTGTGCCAGGCCCGCCACGTCTGTTGACTTATCCAGCTGTAACGCATAGATTTCACTGGCTTGTATGTGAAGCAGTAATTGTATCAAAACATCTCCTGCCATGTCACTGATGCGTTGTGAAAGGGTTTTGTTTGAAGGCATTGTCTGTATATATATTTTTTGCCTATTCCCCCAGCATTGTCCCAGCAATGTCTGCGGCAGCAAGAAGAATTAAGTCCTCCACAATAGGTATGGGGCTTGCCTGTCCTAGCAACTCGGTAGCTCACGCTTCTAGCCCCTTCTTATTAATGATATCTGTTACTTTTATATATGTCTTAATACTTGAACATCATCTTAATTCTCGCTCAAAAAAACACCTGTGCCTTATTTTTCAAATTGGCATGTTTTGTTTCTAAATGTCTGCGCAAGAGTGAAGGTTTCATCGAGTTGTGAGATAGTACTTTTGCACATATAACACACCATGGATGAGGAAAGGCACTACTCCCAATATAAGTGAACCCCAAATCAATGTAGTTCTCATCATATTTGAGCCTCTTCGATGGTCCAACGTCCCTGTCTGTTCGGTGCTTTCCCGGGTAAGGGGGCAGTAGCTCTTCGGCTGCATCAGATTCACAACTGTCATTGTCCATGATAGGTGGGCTAACAACAAATGTAGAATTACTGATGCTTGCATTGGATGTGCTCGTGGAAGCAGAACAACTTGTGTCGCCGACAGGTGCAGGTGTAGTACTGCTGGTAGTAGCAGTACTTAATACCAGTAGAGCTGGTATGTGTCTCTATGGATGCGGGCCTTACTTTTTTAACCATTAATCAATTTTCGAATAAATGGAATGAGCAGCAGAGTACTTCACATAGGTCCATATATATATGTGTAAAATGGCATAAATAGCTTCTAATATGCATACTTATTATACATGGATGAATACTGTATCTGTAATATCTAAATATGTATGTTACTGGATGCACAGCATGGATGAATATGTGTGTGTGTGTGTGTGAGAAGTTCAGGGGGGATAGCTGAACAGTGAGAGTGGACAGGAAATGGCTTTGGAAATACTATTGACACTGTTGTCCATTTGGTTGAATGGAAATTATTCTGCCTAAACATGATATTTAGCTACGTAGTTCCACAGACTCCAGAAGCCATTCTTTATCAATTCCAAAGACTACTAGGGACTGTAATTTCAATTTCAGATGCCTTTTTACATGTATTTTCCCCTTCAGCATATCAGTTACGTCAATTTAAACTTAACCACATTGGTTCTAGCTGTTTGTGACTTAGGGGTGTACACTTAGAGTACAGGTTGGTGACAAGCTCAGTTAAGACCTTACCGATACAGTTATGTGCCTCGCCAAGGGCACAACACACAGTATTCCCCACACGTTTACCCCTATCAATGTATCCCGCGATCCTGAGATGGTGTAGAGTGAAATTGTACAATAGCTACGGGTCTTTGGTCAGGTTTGCATTTTCTCCCAAAATATGGTTATGATTGGGGGTGAGGAAGCTGATCCTAGATCTGTACCTAGCGGAAACTTCACCCTGGAGCGTTTGAGATGGCGGTCGGGCTGTGCAGGTCGTGCAGCAGACTACTATAGCATTCTGAAATACTTAAACATCTGGTGCACTGTGCAGCCTGACTGGACTAAAGCACAGGTGAGGTAACATCAAATGTTGCAGATATTTTGGTGGTCTGCCTTTTGAAAATTCTGTTTCCAGAGCTCGAGTGCATCTCACTTGAATTGTGGTACGGAAGAGGAAAGGCTTTTGTCACTTTTTTTTCACATTCCCCTTCAACATACAGTACCTTTTATGAGGACATAAGTTTTGACCTTAAACACAAACAGGTTCCAAAAGGGCTCAGTTTGGTAGAGGAAATGTCTTGTTCTGAAAGATGTGAAACCTTCATTGCTCTGCATTGACTCACTAGGAGTCAGTGTTAGTTACTAGTAGTAGTCACTTGTTACAAGTAGTCACTAGTAGCTAACAAACTACAGCAGCTAAAATGTGTCATTCCCCCTTCCAGGTAAACGGAACAGAAGCGGATTATGAATATGAGGAGATCACGCTCGAACGGGTAAGGGGACTCTCTTTAAAAAATAAGTTTTAATTCACAACTGTTGCTTCCTAAATGGCCCTATGGGCCCTGGTCAAAAGTAATGCACTATATAGAGAATAGGGTGCCATTTGGGAATCACCCACATTCTTTGCACAGCAATACAGGACCTCTTCTGTCACTATATTGAAGTGGTTCAGTACAAGATGCATACAGTAAAGTACTTTTAAGTATTCACAATGGAAGTAGTACAGTCCTTTTGATTGTATTAGAAAGTAGTGTGTGTGTAATGTTCATGTCTGACATTGTATGCCCTCCAAATTTGTGGTGGGGGGGTGGTATCTTACACTTTGAGGGCTGTTGTAGGTGCAGGCATTTGCTTCGGCCAAGCAATAAGACTACATTTTACAAATCAGTCTTTATTGTAGACTATGATTGAGGATATGGTCAAATCTGGTGCGTTTTTGCTTGCCCGAAGAAAAGGCCTGCACCCACGCTTGCCCTCAAAGGGTACAGTTTGCATATGTCTCGTATTATACACACTAACAGCTAGCACTGTGGCGTTTATGAAATGTTGTCAAGCAAATAACTGCCGGGCTCACGATAATTTACTGTTAATGAACATAAACACATTTAGCATCTCCTGGCTTCCACACAGAGCCTATAAGCCACTGATACAGACCTTTGGAACATTCACATTTAAAAAAAAGTTTAAGTCCATTTATTATAACCTACACCACCTACACAATAAATCCATTATTTATTTTAAACAGGTCTAAACAAACAGGATATGAAGAAAATGTAGTCTATTTCAGAAGAACAGAATAGCATACTCCAAGTTGTCCTTTTGTTATGCCCTGATCTGGCTATGCAAACTGGCTGTGGGCTACACTAGTTCATTTAGCAGACAAGATTTACTTAGAAGTCTGTGTCATTATTTTATAGTATGAAGAATACAATTGGACATTGAGAAAATATCCTTTCAATATTATTCAGCTATAACAATTTGAGGGAGTGCGCACATGCGGCTATTTTGTGTTGAGCGCTTAATTAACAAAGACACAGGTACTCCTATCTCCTTAATTTAGAGTTATTAACGTAACTTTATTTGTGATATAAATGTTGGGTTATATGTTTTGATTTTTAATACATTCTAAGCCTGCATGATGCGACTAACGAGGATTTGAAAACATTTGATGAACGACATGATCTCTGCTTTGTTTTTTGGGCAGGCTGTACCCACTTCATCAGTCTCTCACTCACAATTTGACAAGCACTTGACAATGCCTCAAATATCCCGGCTGCATCCCCTTTGTGGCCGTAATACCCCATAAAAAAATACATGTGTTTTGCGGAAAGTGACTGTTGTGCCCTTATAATAATTATAATTCCCTTCTCCCGGCTGCATTCCAAAGCACCTTTCACTCACATGGCTCTCCATCACGTGATAGGGTCTTTCTCACAGGCTACAAGTGAAGATGGACACATCGGGGACACAACTTTGCACGTACTTATACAATTCCGAGGCGCATATTGAAGATATTAGAAGAACTGTCCACAATTACTTTTCGTAAGCCAACAAGATTAGTTGATTGAACGAACAGCAAAAGCGCTAGCCTATGTTAATCTTCTATCCCCATAGTACAAAAGTTGACCTACTCTATTCTGTGCGAGAAATACATATTTGAAACATAGTGTAGGACAGTTGTGGGATGCGATAGATTCCAAATGAATACCTCCACGAGCATCAAAAAACGTGTTTTAAGCAATGAGCCTAACGCAACAGATGAGAACGCTTAGCTTAAAATATCGATAAACTATTAGGCTATTTCTTCGAATAAAGGCAGGCAGTAGGCTACAAGCGCGAATGTTCCGTTAGCAGGACATCATTCTCAAGTGACCACAAATGTGATTATGCATTTATTGCTTTTATTATCAAGGTGCTTTTTAATGGTGAAATTATCTTCCCCAAACTTAAAAATCACGGTCTGCGTATGTACAGTGGGGAGAACAAGTATTTGATACACTGCCGATTTTGCAGGTTTTCCTACTTACAAAGTATGTAGAGGTCTGTAACTTTTTATCATAGGTACACTTCAACTGTGAGAGACGGAATATAAAAAAGAAAATCATATTGTATGATTTTTAAGTAATTAATTTGCATTTTTTTGCATGACATTAGTATTTGATACATCAGAAAGCAGAACTTAATATTTGGTACAGAAACCTTTGTTTGCAATTACAGAGATCATATGTTTCCTGTAGTTCTTGACCAGGTTTGCACACACAGCAGCAGGGATTTTGGCCCACTCCTCCATACAGACCTTCTCCAGATCCTTCAAGTTTCGGGGCTGTCGCTGGGCAATACGGACTTTCAGCTCCCTCCAAAGATGTTCTATTGGGTTCAGGTCTGGAGATTGGCTAGGCCACTCCAGGACCTTGATGCTTCTTACGGAGCCACTCCTTAGTTGCCCTGGCTGTGTGTTTCGGTTCGTTGTCATGCTGGAAGACCCAGCCACGACCTATCTTTAATGCTCTTACTGAGGGAAGGAGGTTGTTGGCCAAGATCTCGCGATACATGGCCCCATCCATCCTCCCCTCAATACGGTGCAGTCGTCCTGTCCCCTTTGCAGAAAAGCATCCCCAAAGAATGATGTTTCCACCTCCATGCTTCACGGTTGGGATGGTGTTCTTGGGGTTGTACTCAACCTTCTTCCTCCAAACACGACGAGTGGAGTTTAGACCAAAAAGCTCTATTTTTGTCTCATCAGACCACATGACCTTCTCCCATTCCTCCTCTGGATAATCCAGATGGTCATTCGCAAACTTCAGACGGACCTGGACATGCGCTGGCTTGAGCAGGGGGACCTTGCGTGCGCTGCATGATTTTAATCCATGACGGCCTAGTGTGTTACTAATGGTTTTCTTTGAGACTGTGGTCCCAGCTCTCCATGTCATTGACCAGGTCCTGCCTTGTAGTTCTGGGCTGATCCCTCACCTTCCTCATGATCATTGATGCCCCACGAGGTGAGCTCTTGCATGGAGCCCCAGACCGAGTGTGAAAGACCGTCATCTTGAACTTCTTCCATTTTCTAATAATTGCGCCAACAGTTGTTGCCTTCTCACCAAGCTGCTTGCCTATTGTCCTGTAGCCCATCCCAGCCTTGTGCAGGTCTACAATTCTATCCCTGATGTCCTTACACAGCTCTCTGGTCTTGGCCATTGCGGAGAGGTTGGAGTCTGTTTGATTGAGTGTGTGGACAGGTGTCTTTTATACAGGTAACGAGTTCAAACAGGTGCAGTTAATACAGGTAATGAGGGGAGAACAGGAGGGCTTCTTAAAGAAAACTAACAGGTCTGTGAGAGCCAGATTTCTTACTTGTTGGTAGGTGATCAAATACTTATGTCATGCAATAAAATGCAAATTAATTACTTAAAAATCATACAATGTGATTTTCTGGATTTTTGTTTTAGATTCCGTCTCTCACAGTTGAAGTGTACCTATGATAAAAATTACAGACCCCTACATACTTTAAGTAGGAAACACTGCTGATTTTGCAGGTTATCAAATACTTGTTCTCCCCACTATGTAATTTAGGCTCTACACCCATTGTAAAGCGGATTAATGTTCTTCAATTTAAGAAGTTATTTGGTGCTTTAGTTGATACAATCCTTAATAAAACATATAAGCCTATGGGCTAGGCTACATGAGATGTGCAACTATGATTTGTATAAGTTGCAAAAACAAAATGGGCTGTTTGTCTTAAACTGGGCATCATTCACAAGTGATAGGCTAAAATTGTCACCCATCACACTATTCTTGATTTAATATTGTGTTTACATATACTTAATAATATGTATGAAATTTGTTTTGATTTAGAATTGGACCATTATCATGCACCTGTATCAAAACACGGGCAGCGGGAAACAATACATGTCATCTATGCACTTAAATAGTAAATGGAGTATGCTTTTCGCAGGGTTCATTTTCATGCCAGCCAGGTAGGCTATACTCCTGTTGTAATAATTATCAATGTGCTTAATGTTAAAGTTGAGAAAGAAATATAGTAGGCCTAGCCTATAGAAAGCTGATGGTATCCTCCTCTTTTAAATAGAGGTTCTAGGCAATTGCATAGTCTATGGAAATGTTGCGCAATTTGAGCTCATGGGTTCTCAACACGGAACCCAAACCGTCTGCGTGCGTGCACCATCGTGCAGAAATGTATTTTGTGCCCCCACACCAAATGCGATCACGACACGCAGATGAAAATATCAAAACAAACTCTTTACCAATTTCAGTCATTTTGGGGACAGGTCGAAAAACCTTAAACATTTATGGCAATTTAGCTAGCTAGCATGCACTTGCTAGCTAATTTGTCCTATTTAGCTAGCTTGCTGTTGCTAGCTAATTTGTCCTGGGATAAAAAACGTTAGGAAAAAAATAGTTATTTTACCTGCAATGCACAAGGTCCTCTACTCCGACAATTAATCCACACTTAAAACAGTCAACCGAATCATTTCTTATCATCTCTCCTTCTTCCAGGCCTTTTCTTCTCTGGACTTTTTATTGTGATTGGTAACTTTCCTAAATTAGATGCATTACCGCTACCGACCTCGTTTATCTTTTAGTCACCCATGTGGGTATAACCAATGAGGAGATGACACATGGGTACATGCTTCTATAAACCAATGAGATGGGACAGGCAGGACATTCAGCGCGATCTGCGTCACAAATAGAACTGACTTCTGTTTTATCCCATGGCAACGCAGATACTCATTGGCACGCGCAAACAGTGTGGGTGCAGTAATTGAATAATATAGATTTCTACATTTATTTTGCAATGTGAGTGGTGTAGTCAGGGTATAAGTGTTTGATTCGATTTTCAATTACATTTGCATTGATGTCAGAGTGATTTGAGGGACAATAGAGTGGGGTACCAGACAGTTAGCGGTGTTTGGTGGGTGACTAATGACCATCAGCAGCATCAGAGCTTGGAGAAGCCTAATTACCATGGAATTTGACTGTTGTCTAGACTCGTGACCGCTGGTGGGGCGGTAATGCGGTCACCATAACAGCCTTACTCACAGCTCGAGTATGCAGCGTCTGTATGAATTACATTTTTCTACTCCGATAATTCAGTGAATTCATTCAATTTGGTAATTACATTGCAATTCGTTTCTCGGAATTGAGTGGAAATGGAACTGACCCCAACACTGCTCGTATAATACAGCATCATCAGGACCATAATGTTCTCTCCTCTTAAGTTATCCTGTATTAAACTGCCAGCTCTCTTGTGTAGTACACTCCTCCAGTCTCTCCAATGTTTCACTCAAGTCTGACACACTCCAAGGCTGCACCCCAAATGGCACTATATTCCCTATATATGAGCACTATAAAGGGAATAGGGTGCCATTTAGGACTCAGACCATGTCTCTGGCGTTATACGCATTTTGTTGCTTTGTGCACTCTTATGTTGCCATGTCTTAATCCTACCAATGCACCCATGGTGATGTATTTTTGTTATGTTCCTTTTTTTCTTTTGCGTGACCCATTTCAGCTGTACTTTCAAGTGCACGGTATTATTAGCGTAGCGTAAATAAAAATGCTCGCCTGTCCGCAAGCTGTCTCCCTGGGAGCTCTTATCCCCTGTGCCCGCTGCCATTCCTAAGTAACAACGCACTCTGTGTGCTCCTACTGGCTTCATGTGTTTTGTTGTAAATGCTTGATGACCATTTGGAAATTAGCCTGGTCCCAGATCTGGTTTGTGCCGTCTTGCCAACTCGTCTTGCATTACCGTAAAACTTGGTAAGACCGCACAAACAGTGGCGTAACAACAAACCTCAGGAGTAGGCAAGACTGCACACACAAATCTGTTGTATGCAGTAGCAGTTTGTAATTGTTGTTATAGTTGACATGTTAATGTATGAATAATAATAATAATACATGGGATTTATATAGCGCTTTTCAAAGACCTAAAGGTGCTTATGGAGAAAGTGTGTTTGTGTCTATGGTTTCTCCAGGGTAACTCTGGGCTGGGTTTCAGTATCGCGGGGGGAACGGACAACCCCCACATCGGTGAAGACCCCAGCATCTTCATCACCAAGGTCATCCCTGGGGGGGCGGCGGCACAGGACGGACGACTCCGGTGAGTGAGGAACACACACACATATTAGAAGTGTGAACGTTTAAACATGAAAACGTTAACATTATGAAAAAATCCCTAACCCTGAAAGTCACAGTGCAGTTATCACAAAGCTACCAATAACAGGTTCCGATCATCAACATAAAGGGACAATTTCAATTAAACAAATACCTAATGCAACAGTGTTGTAACCTTAGTATGATATATGCATCCTTTAAATGATTATATAAAGTTCTCTGCACGCCATCAACCTCTGACACCCCATCCCGTGAACGGGACCACTGTGATCTGACACTAATTAGCATAACGCAATGGACATATCTTCCTAGAAAATATTCCTATTCATGAAAATCACAAGTGAAATATATTGGAACACAGCTTAGCCTTTTGTTAATCACCCTGCCATCTCAGATTTTCAAAATATGCTTTACAGCCAAAGCTAGACAAGCATTTGTAAGTTTATTGATAGCCTAGCATAGCATTATGCCTTGCTAGCAGCAGGCAACCTTGTCACAAATCAGAAAAGCAATCAAATTAAATCATTTACCTTTGAACTTCGGATGTTTTCACTCCAAATTAGTTCCATAATATCGACAGAAACATGGCAAATGTTGTTTAGAATCAATCCTCAAGGTGTTTTTCTAATATCTATTCAATAATATATCCACCGGGACAATTGGTTTCTAAGTAGAAGCGATTGGAATAATGGCCTCTGTACTTTACGCAAGATTTTCTCCCGGAGCATCATGTGACCACTTGCGCAATGTAACCCCCTACGGGTATTCTTCAACGTAAATGTGTAAAACTACGTCACAATGCTGTAGACACCTTGGGGAATACGTAGAAAGTGTAAGCTGGTTCATAGCACATTCACAGCTCAATGGGGACTCATTGGCACGCAGCGCTTTCAAAATATGGGGCACTTCCGGATTGGATTTTTCTCAGGCTTTCGCCTGCAACATCAGTTCTGTTATACTCACAGACAATATCTTTACCGTTTTGGAAACGTTAGTGTTTTCTATCCAAAGTTGTCAATTATATGCATATTCTAGCATCGTGTCCTGACAAAATATCCCGTTTAAAACGGGAACGTTTTTTTCTCCAAAAAATGAAACTACTGCCCCTACAGTCGCAACAGGTTTTAAGTTGGAAAAATGGTAGCGAAAGGCATGCGACAGCAGCAAAGTCCTGTATGGCAATACTTTGAGAAGTAAAACGAAGTGGTGAAATGCAAACTTTTCCAGATGGAATTGAAGTAGGGTAATGATGGTACCAGGGACGTCACCTGGATTCCCCTGTTCAGTCTATGCCATCAAAAGAGCAGGTGTTCCAAATGTTTTGTACACTCAGGGCCCTATATTTCACTAAGGCTGGGAATTGCCAGGGACCTCACGATATGATGTTATCACGATACTTATGTGCTGATACGATTTGTATTTTAATTATTGTGTTTGTATATATATTGACACTGCCATTTTATTGCCATTTGATGTTCCAAACATTGTCTGTAGCATTGAGACGAGAGTGCATGAGAAAATTAGTTTTGATCAGTCGGAAATAAATGTACTGAAAACATGTTGGGTCACTATTTCAGAAGATGGTGAACAAGCTTTTGGATGAAAAATACCAGTGTTTGTACAGCCGACCAGCGCAAAATAAATATTGCGATATTGTTAAAAGGATATGATACGATATAGCGTCAAATAATATTTCAACCATCTATTCCCCCCCCCCCCCCATCAATATATTCCACCCTCAGCCAATGTCACACACGCAGCGGATTTTATCACATCATGTGTGCAGCGCATAGTCAATCACCGGACTCCCCTGTATTAATACTGGGTAATTTCAACAGCTGTACGCACAAAAAGGTGCTGCCTATGTATCAGCAATTTGCTACATTGTTATCAGCAATTTGCTGCATATGCTACAAGGGGTAGTAAAACAATTTTATCTTTGCTTCAGCAATATTAATCATGCCTACAAGTCTACAGAGGGATGGAGTGGTCTTATAAATCAGTCAAACATTGGAATGACACCTCGAGTGCAAGTCTGTGAGACTGCGTTGACAGTACTGATTGGCCAGGGTAACATCAGCAACCATGTTCTGAAATCCTGTCACAAGGAATTGTCAGGTTTGTTCTCTGAGCTGTTCAATCGCTCACTGAGGAAGCACACAATACCAGCTCTGTGGAAATGTTCCATCGTATGCCCAGTGCTCAAGAAGAGCTGCCCTGCTGTTCTCAATGATTACCGCCCTGTTGCATTAACACCTCTCATAATGACACGTTTTGATCCACTCCAACATACAAAACAAGGTTGGAGACATTGTAGACCCCCTTCAATTTTCCTACAAGCAACAGAGAGGAGTGGACGATGCTCATATACTTACTACACCTGGCTCCTTCCCATCTTGAAAAAAGTGCAATGCTCAGATGTTGGTTGTGGACTTTTCCAGTGCTTTTTCGCCAATACAGCCACTTCTAATGGGCAAGAAACTTTTGCATATGAACCAAGTCCGAACCTCATTCTGTGGATTTTATATATTTTTTGTCAAATAGATCACAATGGATGAGAATCAACGGTGAGTGGAGCACAAAGAGAACCATCTCATTGCTTGACATTAACTTTATATGTCTATGGTTTAAAACAGACTCAGGGACAGTTCTGGGACGACAAATCCAAAATTCATACAACCACTGCACATGAAATGTCACATCGTCTCCTGCTCCTCCCCTCCAGCATTTGATGTTGCCGGTTTACTAACTACGGTCCTGGGAACCATCATTATGCACACCTGGACCTCCCCTTTATCTGGCACTCCCTTAGGTTCTTTCCCCAGTCAGTATTGTTTTCTGTTCATGTCTAGACGCTAATCCTACGTTGTATCGTTCCATGTTTCTCGTTATATTAAACTTACCACCGGCTTCGCGACTCCCAATGTCTACGTTACATTAATTAAACAATGTAAAAAAGCAATGAGGCTGCTGCATCAGATCAGACCGTTTATGTTAAAATTGTTAGTTTTATTTCTTCATATTATAAGCTCAAAATGTGTGCATGGCTGTAGGCTATGGGCTTTGTTCCAAAATGCAATTAGCGGGAAAACGCTGTTCTCAAAAGCGCACCACATGCGCAAACAGTTTCATGTGACAGAGATTGAAATACTGGTTAGAATATAAAAAAGGGGAAATCTAAAGATGCATCAACTACTACTGGTTGTTAGGGCTACTAATATGACTAGGGTTGTGCCTTTGGCTGCTGGACCATAAAATAACTTTGATTTTAAAAATCAATAGAACATGAGAAAAATGATGGTTTCAAATGGCATATTAAGTGTTTATGAAATAATTCCCTCAACATTCTATGGTTGTATTTTAGCTAGGCTACTTTGAAGCAAGGTAAGACATACTTCATAAAATTTGATAAAATGTCCATGTTTTTAACAATTAAGATTATGGTTAAATAGTTTAAAATGCTGACTGCCTCTGCTCACGTTCAAGGTGGGAGGTGCGCTTCGGGCACTGTCCTTTCGGGCACTGTCCTTTCGGGCACTGTCCTTTCGGGCACTGTCCTTCACTCCTCCGGTCTTGTGACCATTTGATCTCAACGAACCACGCCTCGGGTATGTTGACAGAATCTAGCCTTTACAGTGCCTTGCGAAAGTATTCGGCCCCCTTGAACTTTGCGACCTTTTGCCACATTTCAGGTTTCAAACATAAAGATATAAAACTGTATTTTTTTGTGAAGAATCAACAAGTGGGACACAATCATGAAGTGGAACAACATTTATTGGATATTTCAAACTTTTTTAACAAATCAAAAACTGAAAAATTGGGCGTGCAAAATTATTCAGCCCCCTTAAGTTAATTTTGGTTTAATCTGACCAGAGCACCTTCTTCCACATGTTTGGTGCGTCTCCCAGGTGGCTTGTGGCAAACTTTAAACGACACTTTTTATGGATATCTTTAAGAAATGGCTTTCTTCTTGCCACTCTTCCATAAAGGCCAGATTTGTGCAATATACGACTGATTGTTGTCCTATGGACAGAGTCTCCCACCTCAGCTGTAGATCTCTGCAGTTCATCCAGAGTGATCATGGGCCTTTTGGCTGCATCTCTGATCAGTCTTCTCCTTGTATGAGCTGAAAGTTTAGAGGGACGGCCAGGTCTTGGTAGATTTGCAGTGGTCTGATACTCCTTCCATTTCAATATTATCGCTTGCACAGTGCTCCTTGGGATGTTTAAAGCTTGGGAAATCTTTTTGTATCCAAATCCGGCTTTAACTTCTTGATACTACCCATCCCGTATCCAGGATCGTGAATACAGCCTCAGGCTCATTACCATAACGCAATGTTAACGATTTCTGAAAATCGCAAATGAAATGAAACTAATATGCCTGCTCTCAAGCTTAGCCTTTTCTTAACAACACTGTCATCTCAGATTTTCAAAATATGCTTTTGAACCATAGCAAATCAAGCATTTGTGTAAGAGTATTGCTAGCTAGCTTAGCATTTTGCGTAGCATTTAGCACGCAACATTTTCACAAAAACCAGATAACCAAATAAATAAAATCATTTACCTTTGAAGAACTTCGGATGTTTTCAATGAGGAGACTCTCAGTTACATAGCAAATGTTCAGTTTTTCCTGAAAGAATCTTTGTGTAGGAGAAATCGCTCCGTTTTGTACATCACATTTGGCTACCGAAACAAACCGAAAATTCAGTCACCAAAACGTCAAACTTTTTCCAAATTAACTCCATAATATCGACCGAAACAAGGCAAACGTTGTTTAGAAGCAATCCTCAAGGTGTTTTTTCACATATCTCTTCAATGATATGCCGTTCGTGGAAGCCTGCTTTCGTCTCAGAATCCCATGGAAAAATACCAGCAGCTGAAAATGTCGCACCAATTTCGACGGAGGACACCGGGCGGACACCTGGCAAATGTAGTCTCTTATGGTCTATCTTCCAATGATATGCCTACAAATACGTCACAATGCTGCAGACACCTTGGGGAAACGACAGAAAGGGCAGGCTTACTCCTCTCGCATTCACAGCCATATAAGGAGACAATGGAAAACAGAGCCTCAAAAATCCTGCTCATTTCCTGGATGCCGTCTCATCTTGGTTTTGCCTGAAGCTCACGTTCTAGGGCACGCACAGAAAATATCTTTGCAGTTCTGGACACGTCAGAGTGTTTTCTTTCGAAAGCTATCAATTATATGCATAGTCGAGCATCTTTTTGTGACAAAATATCTTGTTTAAAACGGGAACGTTTTTCATCCAAAAATGAAATTGCGCCCCTAGAGTTTCAACAGGTTAACACATGTTGCTGTTGTAGACGAATGTCGTCACATGCTATTCGACGTTCACTTCAACAGGTAAACCCTGTCAGAACCCGTAGCATTCGGGTATCCATCCATTGCGTCCTCTGTCAGCTCGGTACGTCTCAGTATCATTTGGTTGACCTGGAACGGGGTCAAAGGTGGGGAAATTTTGTGAAGGTATTCCATGCCACGCGGGTAGAGAGCGTTGGCTTCTCCCTGTGGGGAAATTGGGGCCAAGTGGAGAAGCCAAGCTTTGGCTTTGTTGGCCAAGAGGCACCATATTACTCAGCGCCGAATGGCCAAGAAGAGAAGACTGAGGGACACATGAGGGAGGAAAATCTGAGACCTATTGTCTTTACTTCTGTGACTTGGCTCCGGTTGCTTGGATGGGTAGTCACGCTGTAGAGCGGGACCATTCTGTTCATAGTCACAAGTTTTTGAAATTACATTTAATTGTTCAGTGTTCAATCGCAGTTCCATAGCTAGCAGAATTTTAGCATTTGTCATTGGTTTCCCTTTTCCCTCCACCTGTCCCTTTATGTCTACTGTTACCTGCTCGTGCTTCACGATATCAGGGCTAGATTGGAGAGAACCTTTACGAGGCTTGTGCCCAATGGTTGATTTTGGAGAGCGTTGTTGTCTGCTGTTTTTCCGCTATCAGTACTGTAGGAGTTGGACATGAATGAATTTGAAAAAGCAAATACAATTAATGAATTAATGATAATGATTAATCATACCTGGATAGGCTATCTGGGATTTAAACTTAACATTGGAAGTTGGCTCATCTAGGTTACTATTGCAAAGTTTAAAATGTCTCATTTAATTGGAAGATCCTAGAAAAGGTATGTTCAACAATTTATCTTATTAAATTGAATGAGACAATGATATCCAAGCAATTGGGATTGACTGGATTATCATAAAAGTAACCAGTAGTTTAAATGTTAGGGAGAAGTCAACCTAGTGGTGAATGTACACTAAGGCCAAAGCCACATGGGATTCCCGCTGGAGGCAGGACTTCCGTCAGTACTGGGGTTTACTGAATGTGCTTTGCAAAAGCAAATTTTACTGATTGATCTATTTTAATGATAAATCAAGCCTGTATAGGCTATCTGGGAATTAAACTTTAAATTCATCTAGGTTAATGTGGAAAAAGTTTAAATGTTGTAGAAACCCAATCAATTTGGATATTATTTGGATATTATTTCAAAGATCCACTTGAAAAGTTAATCTGGCAATTTCACTTGTTAATTAACTTGAATAAGACAGATATTAAAATATCTGAAGAGTTATATTAGGAAAATTTTAACTTTGTAATCTGAAGATTTTCCTTGGTGCCCCGACTTCCTAGTTAATTACATTTACATGATTAGTTTAACTTCATATGGCTGCAGAGGCAGTATTGAGTAGCTTGGATGAAAAGGTTCCCATTGTAAACAGCCAGCTCCTCAGTCTGTTGCTAATATATGCATATTATTATTCGTATTGGATAGAAAACACTAAAGTTTCCAAAACTGTCAAAATATTGTCTGTGAGTATAACAGAACTGATATTGCAGGCGAAACCCTGAGGAAAATCGAAACAGGAAGTGGCTTCTATTTTGAAAACTCCATGTTCCATAGCCTCCCTTTGCTGGATTTAAAGGGATATGAACCAGATTCGTTTTTCTATCGCTTCCTCAATGTGTCAACAGTCTTCAGACATAGTTTCAGGCTTTTATTTTGAAAAATGAGCCAGAACAATAACGTCAATTCAAGTGGTCACATGAGTTTTGCTTGCGCAACAGAATTTGGACAGCCATTGTTTTCCCCTATCCTACTGTGAAAGACATTTGCGGGTGCTATATTAATTTGATTGCTTTTCTGATTTTCGTGACCGAGCTACCTGATGCTAAGTGTACTTAATGTTTTATCGTGCGATCGATAAAATTACACAAACGCTTGGATTGCTTTCGCTGTAAAGCATAATTTCAAAATCTGACACGACAGGTGGATTAACAAAAGGCTAAGATGTGTTTTCATGAATATAAATATTTATAGTAATATTTATTGTATGTAGAGCTATGCTATTCGGCGGTTGTTGATGACACTTATCCCGATAGGGGGATTGCAGCCATAACAGGTTAATCATGTAATAATAATTACAGAGAATTGATTTGATAAAATAAGTCTTCCCTTTAATGATGCCAAAGGCACAACATATTATGACTGGATATCTTAACATGATCCAGGTTTGGGTGTCACCTAATTATTTTTCAAGAAATATACTGCCGATTCTTCACCACCAGTGATCGCAGAAAGCTGAATTCCAACGGAAGTACAAAGGATGGGGCTTCTGTCGCGCAAGGTGGATGAATTTCAACGTGACACAGGAAAAATAAAATACTGTTTCCCTTTGTTAGCTTAGCCTCTCGTGCAAGCTAATCCTACTTTGTACAGAAATCTCACTTCCAAGCACAAAATAGAGTCCCCTGCACCATGGAAAGGGGGTGGGGGGTGTTTAACTAGTGACGTCTCACATTAGCCCATTCGGCATACTTTGCTAGCATGATGTTGACCGGAGCGTCACAGTACGTAAATACAGGTACACCTGTGGCCTACCCACACTGGCTAAGCACAGTAGGCGGACAGAATACTTCGGCTCAGACGCCGAACAGATCTATCCTCTAATTTCTAACCTTACTGGCTCTATGCCATTGCTCTAGAAATTAATATTTTGGCCTAGCGGACTAATCTGGAATTTACAACTGATTGCCCTGACTATGGACACACGACCGGTTGGCGCTTCTAAATAGCTTGTTCAAATGGAAACGCACACGCAACCAATTTGTATACAAAGCAATCTGTTTGTACTATTCTGTTTGCACAATTTATATATATATATAATTCAACAGCAAAGTCCAATTCTATTTGATTCCTCGCACGGGCGTCATATGTTGTCTTTGGCGTCATTAAAGTGAAGACTGTTATTTTATTAAATCAATTCTCTGTAATTATTACGTGATTATGAATGAATTATTCTTTAACTCGCGTTAGTCTCATTCCAAACATCTGCACGAACCCAGCCTTTACTATGAATCATCTGTAAAAGAAGTTAATTTGTTCTACTGTGAAACTCTCTCTCTCTATACTGCATGGCCAGGAGGAGAGAGTCTCCTCCAGGACTTTACAACCTGGAATAACAGAACCTGGGTGTAGGGGGGAGAGAGGGGGAAGCCACTAGTTATACCCAAAGAGGGCCACGACATGACAGTAGGCAGCAGCCTCTGTCAGTGATAGCTGTTTAACAGTCTGATGGCCTTGAGATAGAAGCTGTTTTTCAGACTCTCGGTCCCAGCTTTGCACCTGCACCTGTACTGACCTCACTTTCTGGATGGTAGTGGGGTGAACAGGCAGTGGCTCGGGTAGTTGTTGTCCTTGATGATCTTTTTGGTCTTCCTGTGACATCGGGTGCTGTAGGTGTCCTGGAGGGCAGGTAGTTTGCCCCCGGTGATGTGTTTTACAGACAGCACCATCCTCTGGAGAGCCTTGCAGTTGTGGGCGGTGCAGTTGCCGTAATACAGCCCGACAGAATGCTCTCAATTGTGCATCTGTAAAAGTTTGTGGGGCAAATTTCCTTAGCCTCCTGAGGTTGCGCCACACTGTCTGTGGGTGGACCATTTCAGTTTGTCCGTGATGTGTACGCCGAGGATCTTAACTTTCCACCTTCTCCACTGCTTTCCAGTTGATGTGAATAGGGGAGTGCTCCCTCTGCCGTTTCCTGAAGTCCACGATCATGTTTGTTTTGTTGAGTGTGAGGTTGTTTTCCTGACACCACACTCCACGTGCCCTCACCTCCTCCCTGTAGGCTGTCTCGTCGTTGTTGGTAAGCAAGTCCACTACTGTGTCTGCAAACTTGATGATTGAGTTGGAGGCATGCATGGCCATGCAGTCACGGGTGAACAGGATGTACAGGAGGGGGCTGAGCACAGACCCTTGTGGGGCCCCAGTGTTGAGGATCAGCGAAGTGGAGCTGCCCGTCAGCGTATTCAGGACCCAATTGTACAGGGCGGGGTTGAGACTAGAGGTCGACCGATTATGATTTTTCAACGCCGATACTGATTATTAGAGGACCATAAAAGCTGATACCGATTAATCGGAAGATTTTTTAAAATTTATTTAATAATGACAATTACCACACTTATTTTAACTTAATATAATGCATCAATAAAATCAATTTAGCCTCAAGTAAATAATGAAACCTGTTCAATTTGGTTTAAATAATGCAAAAACAAAGTGTTGGAGAAGAAAGTAAAAATGCAATATGTTCCATGTAAAATATGTTCCATGTAAAGAACGCTAACGTTTCAGTTCCTTGCTAAGAACATGAGAACATATGAAAGCTGGTGGTTCCTTTTAACATGAGTCTTCAATATTCCCAGGTAAGAAGTTTTAGGTTGTAGTTATTATAGGAATTTATACCATTTGTATTTCATTAACCTTTGACTATTGGATCTTCTTATAGGCACTTTAGTATTGCCAGTGTAACAGTATAGCTTCCGTCCCTCTCCTCGCTCCTCCCTGGGCTCGAACCAGCAACACAACGACAATTAGCGCACGCTAACTAGCTAGCCTTTTCACTTCGGTTACACGAGCCTCATCTCGGGACTTGATAGACTTGAAGTCATAAACAGCGCAATGCTTGATGCACAACGAAGAGCTGCTGGCAAAACGCACAAAAGTGCTGTTTGAATGAATGTTTACACACCTGCTTCTGCCTACCACCGCTCAGTCAGATACTTGTATGCTCAGTTAGATTATATGCAACGCTGTACACGCTAGATAATATCTAGTAATATCATCAACCATGTGTAGTTAACTAGTGAATATGATTTATTGTTTTTTATAAGATAAGTTTAATGCTAGCTAGCAACTTACCTTGGCTTACTGCATTCGCATAACATGCAGCCTCCTTGTGGAGTGCAACGAGAAAGAGGCAGGTCGTTATTGCGTTGTACTCGTTAAGTTTGCAAGATTGGATTTCCCGAGCTGACAAGGTGAAAATCTGTCGTGCAGGGGCAGAACGACAGATTTTCACCAAGGCAGTTAACCCACTGTTCCTAGGCTGTCATTGAAAATAAGAATGTGTTCTTAACTAACTTGCCTAGTTAAATAAAGGTGTAAAAAAAATATGTATTTCCGATAGTTATGAAAACTTGAAATCGTCCCTAATTAATCGGCCATTCCGATTAATCGGTCGACCTCTAGTTGAGTCCCAGGTCCTCAAGCTTAATGATGAACTTGGAGGGTACTATGGTGTTGAATGCTGAGCTGTAGTCAATGAACATCATTCTTACATAGGTATTCGTCTTGTCCAGGTGGGATAGGCCAGTGTGATGGCGATTGCATCGTCTGTGGACCTATTGGGGCAGTATGCAACTTGAAGTGTGTCTTGGGTGACAGGTAAGGTGGAGGTGATATGATCCTTGACTAGGTGGCCATCTTGAAGCATGTGGGTACAGCAGACTGGGATAGGGAGAGATTGAATATGTCCATAAACACACCAGCTGGTCTGTGCATGCTCTGAGGACACGGCTAGTGATGCTGTCTGGGCCTTGCGAGGGTTAACACGTGTAAATGTCTTACTCACGTCAGCCACGGAGAAGGAGAGGGGGGGGCCTGCAGTACTTGGTAGCGGGCAATGTCGGTGGCACTGTATTATCCTTAAAGCAAGCAAAGAAGATGTTTAGTCTGGAAGCAAGACGTCCTTGTCCGTGACGTGGTGAATTTTCTTTTTGTAGTCCGTAATCTCCTCCAGAACCTACCACATTTGTGTCTGAGCCGTTGAATTGCGACTCCAATTTGTTCCTATTCTGACATTTCGCTTGTTTGATTGCTTTTAGGAGGGAATAACTACACTGTTTAAAATTGGCCATATTCCCAGTCATTTTTCCATTGTTAAATAGCGTGGATTCCGATTGGTCAGACCAGTGTTGGATAGGTCCAGTCACGGGTGCATCCTGTTTGATTTTCTGCCTATAGGACGGTAGGAGCAAAATAGAGCCATGGTCGGATTTGCAGAAGAGAGGGTGGGGGAGGGCCTTGTATGCTTCGCGGAAGTTAGAGTAGCCGTAATCCAGTGTATTGCCCACATGAGTGCTACAATCAATATGCTGATAGAATTTAGGTAGCCTTGTTCTCCAATTTGCTTTGTTAAAATCCCAGCTTTAATAAATGGTGCCTCGGGATATATGGTTTCCAGTTTGCATAGAGTCCAGTGAAGTTCATTGATAACCAAAGATAATTATCTTGTGAGATAGTATGGTCTGCATTTGATTGTAAGGACTTCTTGGTCAGGTGAACAAAAGGACTTGAGTTCCTGTATGTTGTTACGACTACACCATGAGTCATTAATCATGAAGCATGCACCCCCGCCCTCCTCCTTCCCAGAGAGATGTTTATTTCTGTCGGCGTGACGCATAAAGAAATCCAGTGGCTGTACCGACTCCGACAACATATCCTGAGTGAGCCATGTTTCCGTGAAACAGAATGTTACAATCCCAGATGTTTCTCTGGAAGGCAACCCTTGCCTTAATTTCGTCTACCTTGTTATCTAGAGACTGGACATTGGCGAGTAATATACTCGGAAGCGGTGGGTGGTGTTCTTCAATTAGTGGAGTGTTTCCAATGTATTCTGATGGATATAAATTAGAATATATGTTTTTGACATTGTCTATTCCATTGTCACAGGTGGGCATACCATCACTGTCATTTATTTGTGCAATTGTATGCAATGTGGCAGATTGACATAGTTGGTGAGCTAGTATTTCACTGGGTGTTTTTTGAAGAGTATATTGCCTGTCTATGCTCAGGACACGTTCTGTAAACGTCTTCATATTTCCTGTTGTCTTTTTTATTTTTGGTGAACACAATTATTTGACCACTAAGGTAAGCTTTCATTGTTTCCAACAAATGTTTATTTTTTATTTCTTCGTTTTAACTTAAAAACAATATATATATTTTTTTTACATTTGTCACATCCCTAATGAATACACACACAGGTACAGTTGTGGCCAAAAGTTTAGAGAATGACACATGTTAATTTTCCCAGTCTGCTGCCTCAGTTTGTATGATGGCAATTTGCATATACTCCAGAATGTTATGAAGAGTTATCAGATGCATTGCAATTAATTGCAAAGTCCCTTTTTGCCAAGCAAATGAACTGAATCCCCCAAAAAAACATTTCCACTGCATTTCAGCCCTGCCACAAAAGGACCAGCTGACAAAGTCAGTGATTCTCTCGTTAATGAGGACAAGGCTGGAGATCACTCTGTCATGCTGATTGAGTTTGAATAACAATTTTTCACAATTTTGCCTAAGAACACAGCCATGAATACCAACACATCCTCCGAGAGCAACTTCTCCCTACCATGCAGGAACAGTTTGGTGATGAACAATGCCTTTTCCAGCATGATGGAGCACCTTGCCATAAGGAAAAAGTGATAACTAAGTGGCTCGAGGAACAAAATATTGATATTTTGGGTCCATGGCCAGGAAACTCCCCAGGCCTTAATCCCATTGAGAACTTGTGGTCAATCCTCAAGAAGCAAACAAAATCCCACAAATTCTGACAAACTCTAAGCATTTATGCAAGAATGGGCTGCCATCAGTAAGGATGTGGCCTAGAAGTTAATCGACAGCATGCCAGGGCGGATTGCAGAGGTCTTGAAAAAGAAGGGTCAACACTGCAAATATTGACTCTTTGCATCAACTTCATGTAATTGTCAATGAAAGCCTTTGACACTTATGAAATGCTTGTAATTATACTTCATTATTCGATAGTAACATCTGTCAAAAATATCTAAAGACCCTGAAGCAGCAGACTTTGTAAAAAATTATATTTATGTCATTCTCAAAACATTTGGCCACGACTGTACACACATACTGACACATTGTGTAATTGTTCGTTATATAATCTCTGAATTGGCTGAACTGGCTTACATAAGACCTTTAGGTATACAGTATCAGTCAAATGTTTGGACACAGCTACTCATTCAAGGGTTTTTCTTTATTTTTGTTATTTCCTACATTGTCGAATAATAGTGAAGACATCAAACTATGAAATAAAACATATGGAATAATGTAGTTACCAAAAAAGTGTGAAACAAATAGAAATATATTTTGATTCTTCAAAGTAGCCACCCTTTGCCTTGATGACAGCTTTCTACACTTGAAATTCTCTCAACCAGCTTCACTTGGAATGCTTCTCCAACAGTCTTGAAGGAGTTTGCACATATGCTGAACACTTGTTGGCTGCTTTTCATTCACTCTGCGGTCCAACTCATCCCAAATCATCTCAATTGGGGTCGGGTGATAGTGGAGGCCAGGTCATCTGATGCAGCACTCCATCACTCTCCTTCTTGGTCAAATAGCCCTTACACAACCTGGAGGTGTTGGGTCATTGTCCTGGTTAAAAACAAATGACAGTCCCACTAAGCACAAACCAGATGGGATGGTGTATCGCTACAGTTTTCCACCGGTCTAATGTCCATTGCCTGTGTTTCTTGGCCCAACCAAGTCTCTTCTTCGTATTGGTGTCCTTTAGTAGTGGTTTCTTTGCAGCAATTCTCCCATGAAGACCTGATTCATGCAGTCTTTTCTGAACAGTTGATGTTGAGATGTGTCTGTTACATGAACTCTGAAGCATTTATTTGGGCTGGAATCTGAGGTGCAGTTAACTCTAATGAACGTTATCCTCTGCAGCAGAGGTAACTCTGGGTCTTCCTTTCCTGTGGCGGTCCACATGTGAGCCAGTTTCATCATCGCGCTTGATGGTTTTTGCCACTGCACTTGAAACTTTCAAAGTTCTTGACATTATCCGGATTGACTGACCTTCATGTTTTAAAACCTCTTGATACTCCCCATCCCGGATCCGGGATCGTGAATAAAGCCTCAGGCTCATTAGCATAACGCAACGTTAACGATTTCTGAAAATCGCAAATAAAATGAAAATAACGCGCCTGCTCTCAAGCTTAGCCTTTTCTTAACAACACTGTCATCTCAGATTTTCAAAATATGCTTTTGAACCATAGCAAATCACTAATTTGTGTAAGAGTATTGCAAGCTAGCTTAGCATTTTGAGTAGCATTTAGCACGCAACATTTTCACAAAAACCAGATAACCAAATAAATAAAATCATTTACCTTTGAAGAGCTTCAGATGTTTTCAATGAGGAGACTCTCAGTTACATAGCAAATGTTCAGTTTTTCCTGAAAGAATCTTTGTGTAGGAGAAATCGCTCCGTTTTGTACATCACATTTGGCTACCGAAACGAACCGAAAATTCAGTCACCAAAACGTCAAACTTTTTCCAAATTAACTCCATAATATCGACTGAAACATGGCAAACATTGTTTAGAATCAATCCTCAAGGTGTTTTTTCACATATCTCTTCATTGATATGCAGTTCGTGGAAGCCTGCTTTCCCCTCAGAATCGCATGGAAAAATACCAGCAGCTGAAAAAGACGCACCAATTTCGACGGAGGACACCGGGCGGACACCTGGAAAATGTAGTCTCTTATGGTCAATCTTCCAATGATATGCCTACAAATACGTCACAATGCTGCAGACACCTTGGGGAAACGACAGAAAGGGCAGGCTCATTCCTCTCGCATTCACAGCCATATAAGGAGACAATGGAAAACGGAGCCTCAAAAATCCTGCTGATTTCCTGGTTGCCGTTTCATCTTGGTTTTGCCTGTAGCTCCCGTTATAGGGCACCCACAGACAATATCTTTGCAGTTCTGGAAAATTCAGAGTGTTTTCTTTCCAAAGCTATCAATTATATTGTTGTTGTTTAAAACTGGAACGTTTTTCATCCAAAAATGAAATTACGCCCCCAGAGTTTCAAGAGGTTAAAGTAATGATGGACTGCCGTTTCTCTTTGCTTATTTGAGCTGTTCTTGCCATAATATGGACATGGTCTTTTACCAAATAGTGCTACCTTCAGTATATCACTCCTACCTTGTCACAACACAACTGATTTGCATTAAGAAGGAAACATTTCACAAATTAACTTTTAACATGGCACACCTGTTAATTGAAACGCATTCCAGGTGACTACCTCATGAAGCTGATTGAGAGAATACCAAGTGTGCCAAGCTGTAAAGCCTAAGGGTGGCTACTTTGAATCAAAATATGTTTTGATTTGTTTAACTTCTTTGGGGTAGGGGGCAGTATTTTGACATATGGATGAAATGCGTGCCCAAAGTAAACTAACTGCCTGTTACTCAGGCCCAGAAGCTAGGATATGCATATAATTGGCAGATGTGCATAGAAAACACTCTCTAAAGTTTCTAAAACTGTTAAAATGTCTGCGTATAACAGAACTGATATGGCAGGCAAAACCCGAGGACAAACCCCCCCCCCCCCCCCCAAAAAAATAATTTCAGCTTACCACTTTTTCCTCCCATATTGCAGTTCCTAGGGCTTCCACTAGATGTCAACAGTCTTTAGAATAAGTTTCAGGCTGGTTTTCGGAAAAATTAGCCAGAAATTGTAGTTTTTCTAGGTGGCTCCCATTTTTGCTGTAGTGTTTCCAAGCGCTTGGAAGAAAGCGCGTTTGGTATTTTTTTTAAAGACAATAGCGATTCTCCCTCTGAAATGTTATAATTTATTTGCGTTTTAGGAGACCTAAGGGTTGATTCTAAATGTTTGACTTGTTTGGAAAAGTTTATTAGTAATTTTTGTGGTTCATTTTGTATGCATTTTGAAGGAGGGAAAATGGGTGGATTATTGACTGAAGAGCGCCAGCTAAACTGAGTTTTTATGGATATGAAGGACAATTATCAAACAAAAGGACCATTTGTGATGTAACTTGGACCTTTTGGAGTGCCAACAGAAGAAGATCATCATAGGTAAGGCATTTTTTTATATTGCTATTTCTGACTTGTTTCGCACCTGCCTGGTTGAAATATGATTTTCATGTGTTTGTAAGCGGGGCGCTGTCCTCAGATAATCGCATGGTTTGCTTTCGCCTTAAAGCCTTTTTGAAATCTGACATGGCGGCTGGATTTAACAAGAAGTTACACTTTATTTTGATGTATAAAGCATATTTTCAAGAACGTAAAATATTTGAATTTAGTGTTTTTGAATTTTGCGCTCTGTAATTTCACTGGATGTTGGCCAGGTGGGACGCTATTGTCCCACCTACCCTAGAAAGGTTAACACATTTTTGGTTTCTACATGACTTATGTTTACTACATGATTTTTTTTACTACATTCTACAATGTAGAATATAGTAAAAAATAAAGACAAACCCTTGCATGAGTCGGTGTCTCAGCTTTTGGATCTATAGGCTACGCACTTGCAGATCCACTGCTTAAACGTGTAGCCTACATGTCTGGGGTCTTAGAGTAAAATGTTTGTGTGGATAGGCCCCTGGATATTACTCACGCAGCCTATGCACAGCATAGAAAGGGGAGCATTGAGAGGGTGACTGTCGCAAATTGCAGACCTGGGTTCATATTGTGCCCGAATGAACACGACCCTGAACAGTAACACCCTGGCAGGTAACATAATTCAATATCCCGACAGTCACTGACAGACACAAGCTTCCCTGTGGACCCCACAGACACACCCACAGGGTCAGAGTGCTTGGGTGCCTTCATCACCTCATCAATATTATACTAGTCCCCGGCAGAAGAACTTAATACAGCCGTTGACAAGTGTCAAGATAAGCCAGAGTCACAATAGCGGACGTGAGCCAGTGTGACATTCTCCATCGACGGGGGAGGGTCAAATATGGCACCCGATGTCGGTTTTGGTTGCGCAAGTTTGAGAAAGCTCAAAGGTGTACAAGGTCAGTTCCATTTTATCTAGTTAATTTGGAATGGTAAAGAGATCTGAGATATTTCCTAATGTTCTTGGTCATTTTCAAGTCATTTTATATACATACATGTAACTGCCAAAATAAAGGAAACCCCAACATAGTGTATAGGGCATTGGACCCTTACCAGCTGCCAGAACAGCTTCAATGTTTCTTGGCATAGATTCTGCAAGTGTCTGGAACTCTTGGAGGGATGCGACACAATACTTCCACAATAAATTCCATCATTCAGTGTTTTGTTTATGGTGCTGGAAAACAGTCTCAAGTGCCGCTTCATAATCTCCCATAATTGTTTATTTGGGTTGAGATCTGGTGACAGACACCATTTTTAAACCCCCTATGCTCCTTTGAGACTACTCTTTCAAAGTCACTGAGATCTCTTCTAGACATGGTAGCCAAAATAAAGGGCAACTGGGCCATTTTATACATAGTACAATGTTCTTACACTTACTGTCCACTCTTACCTTTAATTTTTTTATTTTATTTTAACCTTTATTTTACTAGGCAAGTCAGTTAAGAACAAATTCTTATTTTCAATGACAGCCTAGGAACAGTGGGTTAACTGCCTGTTCAGGGGCAGAACGACAGATTTGTACCTTGTCAGCTCGGGGATTCGAACTTGCAACCTTTCGGTTACTAGTCCAACGCTCTAACCACTAGGCCACACTGCCGCCCCTAAAGTGTATTACTCAATTTTTTGTTTTTGTCATTTGAATCTTTTGTTGGTAATTTGAAGCAAACTGGCAATTTACCTTCAGGTCTTGTGACTGGAAGATATGAGTAGGTCGTACATGCTCATGACAAGTGTTACAAAGCATTATACCTGCATCATAATGGATTACACCTGCACACTTTAAAAGTGAAGTTCAGTTTTTCGTAACAGGATGGTTCCCCACCCTGAAAGTAGTCTATGGGCCAATATAAACTGTAATCCATGGTTTGTTTTTCTTCGAACAGTCACTACAAACTGAGGAACCAATTGACTTTAAGTTGTAAAATACTGAACTTGTCCTTTGAGTAATGAGTTGGCTGAAATTATGATTGGATTATGGGACCCCACCCTGGCTTTAACTGTCATTCCTCTTCACCCCGGTGAAGGGTCAACGACGTCATTCTGCGGGTGAATGAGGCAGACGTGCGGGATGTGACCCACAGTCGGGCAGTGGAAGCTCTGAAGGAGGCCGGGTCGCTGGTGCGCCTCTACGTCCGCCGGAGGAAGCCTGTCTCCGAGAAGGTGATGGAGATCAAGCTAGTGAAAGGACCCAAAGGTACACAGCAACATCACAAGTGTTAAATCAACTAATAGTGTTACATTTAATTCAACACACTTATCCACACTACAGCGTTAATGCTGCATTAAGCCCAAAGGTAGTGTAGGGGAGACTATTTTGGAGTTGTTTCTTAAAATATGATTTACTTTAACACTGTTTGTAGTGATTTCAAAATGTCACACACAAATGTACATTTGTGACGTGTTCTATCATCAGTCGTTGTTGCATTTGCTAATTAGCATTAGAAAACGATTTGTTTTAATCTCTAAATCAAAGTATAATTACACTTTTAAGCCTCAGATAAGATCAAAACAAGTTTTTTGGCTCGCTAACAGTCAACGGACAAGCTAGCTAACAAGCTGTTTGGCTTGCTAGCCAGGCCTCGTATTTCCCGGTGCCACCAACGACCATGGTAAGTTGTATATGGGACAATTGTAACACTGTCTTCAGTGGTAAAAATTTGGTGTAATTGAACAATTATGATTTTTTTTAAACTGATATTTGGATGAAAATTATCTAAGTTGACATTTTCTTTTATCTGTTAAGCGTGTAATATTGCCCAGAACTGAGGATCCAAAATATTATATTTTTGCATTAGCATTACAAAAAGTGTCAATTTTTCTGAAGTATCATCTTGGTTGCACTACCAAAGTTGATGTAAATGTGTGAATGTGTCTATGTAAGTACATACTTAATTTTAAGTAAGTGACGTACAGCATTGAGTTACACCTAACCCCAGGCATAGAACTCTTTCCAAATTAGTCTTGTGAGAACATACATCTTGTCAGAACAATAATTGCCATCAACTATACCTCATTTTACTGATAAAAAATTATATGTTTAGATACATGCATAATGTTCTAGAGGTCAATAATCAAAACCTGAGAGGTGGCAAAAAAAGTAAGGCTTCCTCAATTTAAATAATTGATGGATTACAATTGACTAGTGTTACAATTGTCCCCGGTCTCCCTTACTTCTCCATAGGGCCCAAATGTAGTGTACTCCATACATTTCAGGGCCCAAAGGTAGTGTACTCCATAAGGGTGTGACTGTTAAAAGGTTAGGCCCTTAGATCACTATCTACTAAGCTAACAAATAAAATTAAGATGGTCATAAAATTTTGATTTTGAATTTTAGGACCCCTGTAGGTATAAAAAAAGAAAAAAAATTAACATTGAATTTGGCCTATACTGCTGTAGCCCATAGCCCAACACATTTGTACATTGCAACACAGATGGTCAAAAATAAATCATAAGAAATAAAGTTTTGAAGTGTCTGTCCTATATCTGAGAGAACTCTGTGGGGGAAAACTTTTTAGACCCATGTTTGGTACTGTTATTCGTGACACCTTTGTTTTTTTTACCCCCTATGCACGTTGTTCCATTTCTACAGCCCGGTACTAGGTTACCTTCAGACGACTCCCCTGAAACGTGTGTGCTTTGTCGAGCAAAACAACCACCAATTTCATATTTGTGAGAGCCTACCCTTTTTATTGTTGACACATTAGTTTGTATCTCCAACGGTTCAGTCTGGACAGTTGGTTTTGGGAGAAACCCTCTTCGGAATGACGACATCCGAGACAATTCTGCTGTAAAGCTTGTGGATGTTGTAGAGCAGAACAACCGACACTGGTGCTCGTGAGAGTCACCTTTTGTTGGTGGGGACTTCGTTTGTAGCTCAAATGGTTCAGGTTTTACAGTCAATTTCGTGACATTTTCTTGTCCGGATCCTCTTGTGTAGAAAGACTGCTTTCACAAGAACTATGTCGTTGTAAAGAGGGGATTGAGCTGCAGCTGCTACAAGAAACATCTCTAGAATAAACACATGGGGAGCTATTCAATATTCAAATGGTATCACCATGTGACGCTAGGGAGTGTCAATCAACTTTAGAGGTTTAAACGAAATTGGGATCCTTAACAACAAAAAAAACACACAAAAAAGATTCACCTTTCAGCTGGTCAATAACCTAAAACACAAGGCCAAATATACTCTGTAGATGCTTACCAAGATGACTTTGAATGTTCCTGAGTGGCCTAGTTAGTTTTCACTGAAATCGGCTTAAAATCTATGGCAAGACTGTCTAGCAGTGATGAACAACCAACTTGACAGAGCTTGTGGAATTTTAAAGGATAATGTGCAAATATTGTACAATCCTGTTGTGCAAAGTTAGACTTAAGCAGGAAGACTCACAGCTTTAATCACTGTTAAAGTATTGAATACTTATGTATCCTTTTTTAGTTCCGGCTGTAACACAAAATCATGTGTAATAAGTCCGTATGAATACTTTCTGAAGGGACTGTAGGCCTAGTGCACCATTCTGTCTGCCTGCCTGGTGGTCTACCTGCCTATACTGTGCGCCTCCGCTCTCTCGCCGTTCCTCGCTAGCTCGCTATGAAAGATGTGACGGGTTTGTTCTCAGAAGTACGGCAACTAATCAGTCTCCTCCATTCCAAAAATCCAGAATCTTAGCAGTCTATTCTTAGTGGAATTGAATCTTGACTCTCAGAAATGGGAGTCGACATCGGGAGTCGATGTGCAAGGAGTCAAGGATAATTGTTATCATCGATAACAGTTGGAAAAATGTCAGAGAAAGGCAAGCACAACAACAAAGTCCTGTATGGCAGTACTTTGAGAAGGAAGTGCTAACTTAGCTAGGTGCAATTGAGGTACAGTAATAGTACAACGGGTGCAATGCTTAACCATCTGAATGGGACGCACCCAAATTGTTTCTGGCTGCAGCATTGTAAATTCACGTGGAATTTTATGAATTTGTCTTATAGTTTGAGCTGGAAACCCATAACGGCAGTTTAAACATTAAGAAATGTTTTCATTTGTCACATCCGTAGTACTCCACACATTTCAAGGCCCAAAGTAGGGCCCAAAAGTCGACTGTTCAGCGTTAGCTGATTACCTGATTACTCTAACCAAGCTACCTTGCTAGCCACGTGGAAACGTTAGCTAGCTACCTGATAAGCGCGATCATTATTACTAAGGCCTAGATAAAACCATGCTAAAATAAGGTCATTCTACTGCCAATGTTGAGCTATGGAGATTGCATGGTTGTTTGCTAAATTTTATACGTCAGCCACGGGTGTGGCTGAAATAGCCGAATCTACTAATTTGAAGGGGTGTCCACATACTCTTGTGTATATACAGTGCCTTCGGAAATTAATCAGACCTCTTGACTTTTTCCAAATTTTGTTAGGTTAACAGCCATTTCTAAAATTGATTAAATTGTTTTTTCCCTCATCAATCTACGCACAATACCCCACAAAAACAAACTAATACTGTTTAAAAAAATGTGTACATTTTATAAAATAAAAAACTGATCACAAGTAATTCAGACCCTTTACTCAGTACTCTGTTGAAGTTTGGCACACCTGTATTTGGGGAGTTTCTCCCATTCTTCTCTGCAGATCGTCTCATGCTCTGTCAGGTTGGATGGAGAGCGTTGCTGCAGGGCTATTTTTAGGTCTCTCCAGAGATGTTAGATTGAGTTCAAAGTTGGGCCACTCAAGGACATTCAGAGACCTGTCCCGAAGCCGTTGCCTTGGCTGTGTGCTGAGGGTCGTTGTCCTGTTGTAAAGGTCAAGAGCGCTCTGGATCAGGTTATCATCAAGGATCTCTCTGTACTTTGCTCCTTTCATCTTTGCCTCGATCCTGACAAGTCTCCCAGTTCCTGCCGCTGAAAAACATCCCAACAGCATGATGCTACCAACACCATGCTTCACCATAGGGATGGTGCCATGTTTCCTCCAGACTTGACACTTGGCATCGAGGCCAAAGAGTTCAATCTTTGTTTCATCAGACTAGAGAATCTTGTTTCTCATGTCTGAGTATCTTTATGTGCCTTTTGGCAAACTCCAAGCGAGCTGTCATGTGCTTTTTACTGAGCAGTGGCTTCCGTCTGGCCACTCTACCATAAAAGCCTGATTGTTGGACTGCTGCAGAGATAGTTGGCCTTCTGGAAGGTTCTACTATCTCCAGAGGAACTCTGGAACTATGTCCTAGTGACCATCAGGTTCTTGGTCACCTCTCTAACAAAGGGCCTTCTCCCCCGATTGCTCAGTTTGGCCCGGCGGCCAGCTCTAGAAAGAGTCTTGGTGGTTCCAAACTTCTTTCCTTTAAGAATGATGGAGCCAACTGTGTTTCTGGGGACCGTCAATGATGCAGAAATGTTTTAGTCGTGCCTCGACACAATCCTGTCTCGGAGCTCTACGGACAATTCCTTTGACCTCATGGCTTGGTTTTTGCTCTGACATTCACTGTCAACTGTAGGACCTTATATAGACAGGTGTGACATTACAAATCATGTCCAACCAATTGAATTTACCACAGGTGGACTCAGTTGTAGAATCATCTCAAAGATGATCAATGGAAACAAGATGCACCTGAGCTCAATTTCCAGTCTCATAGCAAAGGGTCTGAATACGTATGTAAATACGGTATCTGTTTTTTTATTTGCAAAAATGTCTAAACCTGTTTTCGCTTTGTAATTCTGGGGTATTGTGTGTAGATTGAGGAACATTTTATTTAATCCATTTTAGATTAAGGCTGTAAGGTAACATTGTGGAAATAGGGAAGGGGTCTGAATAATTTCTGAATGCACTGTATATGAAAAATTAAGTCACTATTCTCAGTTAACTCGAACAAAAATCTCTCATTGTTGGAAATTCAGATTCGATGTCTCCACTCTCGCAAACAGAAAAGCCCCCCTTCCGAAATTTTTACCTTTGTTTATCATTCGTGTGTATAAAGCAGAGAATGAGACTCGACATGGAAGTGCGTGAGGAGGATATTTGACACTGCTATTTAGAATCATAGCATTGTCCCATTCCATCCCTTCGTTTAAGCCACTGCAACAGTTGTAAAAAATTAGTTGCACTTTTCATCCAAATATTGTTTTTGAAATTTGAGTTCTGACTGAATGTTCTAGGTTACTCAATGCATTGTTATTGGCGCTGATGAATACAATTACATTTCTAAAGGAGTCAAATAATTTGTTGGAAAGCGTTTTGTCGTCATTGTGATGTCGTCAGATTGACCTTGAATGTAGTATAACATTAGCTAACTAGCTATGATTGAGGTTAAAGTATACAGTATACCACAAAACATGCATGCTCCGGTTTTCACGCAAAAGTTTCACGACTAGGTGAAAAATCGATATGGAAAAAACACATTTCCAATTCACATGTGTATAATACAAACGTGTACATGTGTAAAATACATCAAATTTAAGCTCCCACCAAAGAATAAGGTCCCACCCACGTCAAGTTTCGTTTTTATAAATGTAAACTTTTAATATAATTATTATAATAATTATTATATTAAGTTTGCATTTATAAAAACTAAACTTGACGCGGGAATATGCTTAGCTTAATGCAAACTTTAGGTAAGCATATACTGAAAAGACAAAAGCATTTTTTTGCATTGCACAATAGCTATTTCTAACTATCTATTATCGATTTCATTTCCGTGATCATTGCAAAATAAATTATTTAACTTTTCTAACTGTGATGGTTTCATACTCGTGATGTAGCCTACTTTACAGTAGTAAATAGATGCACTATTTCATGTATTTTGCTCTAACAGTGCAGCATATTTTGTTTCTGGAAAAAGTAAACACAAAACATTCGAATTCAAATGATCTGTTTACAGGTCCACAACATTTTGCAATAGTTTTTTTTGGGGGGGAAAATACAATACTTGGATACTTTTTGTCAGCATAAAAGATGAATGATAGGTGTTTTTCAAGCAAAGTTTTAATACCTATTCATGTGCGCACAGTTTCAGGACAAGTCTGATTTATAACTGTAAACATGTTACTTTGATAACACTAGCTTATGCTTGTCAGCCCTAAACTGGAGTTTAGTGTCTGAATGTCTGTTTAAATGTCACACCACGTTTTTATTCTTTATCAAGTTAAATATATATTTAATGGCGACTGTTGCGCCTCACCTTCTTATTCATTACTTTAGTTTAACACCAGCTGTCATGTGTATTTCATGCTTTTATTGAGGTTAACCTGGTCAAAGGAATGTAGCATGAGTACTGGCAGTGTGGTTTTGTTTCTTTCCTCTTTTTAGAAAAGTAGGTTTAGTTAAAATCCCTCATTGCCATATGATTATACAGGCAAGAGAACAATGCCTCGGATTCCTAGGAAACATATCAGAAAAACACTTTTTCCCTGTGATTATATTGTTTGCTGGTGATGGGAATTTCATTATTGTTATGCTAATACAGTGAGTGTGACTTTTTTTTCAGCGTACACATTTATTTTCACAGATTGGTTAACGTTATGAAAACTCTCCCCTTGTCTCGTCCAGGGCTTGGTTTCAGTATAGCAGGGGGAGTGGGGAACCAGCACATCCCAGGGGACAACAGCATCTACGTCACCAAAATCATCGAAGGAGGAGCTGCACACAAAGACGGGAGGCTACAGATAGGAGACAAACTTCTGGCTGTAAGATCACTATTTCCATTTCCATCGTCCTTCATTCCACTCATTTAGTTACATGGTCATTATTACAGATATATCAACGAGTAACTAATTAAGTACCCCAGAGCCCTTGCATTAAGGCTTCACCATTTCCATGAGACAGGATTGGTGGTGAGGGTTTTTTGACACATTTGTGTTTTTTATGTTACTGGTACTGTGGTGTGTTTCCATATTTGAGTGTGCACCTCCCTGTAAAATAATGTTCATATATGTTTTGAGAGTGCACCTTTAAAGTGGAAATCTGCACATGCCTCGTTTTTTGTTGTTGTTTTTACTTCTGAATTAATTCAATGTTCCCCTTTATTCTTGAAGAATATAACTTAGAAATGCCTCATGAACTTTAGTTCAACTGCCATCAGAACCTGAAATATAAGCTTATTCAACCCATAAGAGTCTAAGCCCTGCTCCATTCGGACCCTACAGACAATTTTGTGAGAGGAGTTTTTTGAGATGTCTCATGGTATGACAAACACCGCTCCAGCTCTCACCTTTTTATCGCAGATGTGGAAGTGCGACATCAGCGGATGCGTTTGGACTGAGACGCATCTAATGCAACAATGGTTAAAACTAGAATGTTAATATCATTAATGCTCAGTTCTTACATCCATTGTGTTGTCTATGAATTTGAGTGGTTACATTTCTCCAGCTCTATCTCTCAGCTTTTTACCAAAACGGGTGGGGAGTTCGCTTCGTTTCAACTGCTGATTGCCGCTTTAACTGTGTTTTACAAATGTGTACCTTCACGTTTGATCTCACATCAATAAGTGTAAACTTGTCCGAGTGGTCCATACAACGTGTGTGTATATCTGTCTCTGTGCAGGTAAACAGTGCTTGCCTTGAGGAGGTGAGCCACGAACACGCTGTGACTGCCTTGAAAAACACCCCCGACGTGGTCTACTTGAAAGTAGCAAAACCCAACAATGTCTTCATGAATGACAGTTTTGCCCCACCTGACATCACCAACTGTGAGTTTCCACTTTGTGAGTTTCCACTGTCTTTCCCCTTTGTAAATTTCTACTTTGACTTTCCACTGCGAGTTTCCACTTAGTGAGTACATCCCCTTTGTGAGTTTCCACATTTGATAAATTATTATGAGGGTCGTCCACCTCAATATATACACTATCCTGCTGCCTACAGAATGTTATTCTAAAACAACTTAACCTTGTGAGTACAAATTGGTATTGTAATCTGAGGGTTATTCCAATTGCCTCATATTTAAGTGAATCTCTGACTTAATGTCAACAAAAAATGGAAATAGCCAATAGCCTGTGTCAGAGAAAAGTTTGAACAACAATCCCTGTAGTGACGTTAACAGCTATTCCCCTAATCACATATTGTGGGGGGATAAGGAGTCCCCAAACGGTCAAAAAACAATTTGCGACAATGATGAAATGTGGAAAAGAAAATAGCAGCACCCTGTCGTTTTCCCAGTACAGGGTCAGTAGGAGAAAGTGTGTCAGATGGCTGACACCCAATGGGAAGCGGTGGCTACAGCACCAGGCACCATATTGATTGGAACTGCTGGCTAGCGGCAGAGCCAGCCGGGGCACTAACAACCCACTAGAAGAGAGGGCTCAAACTCATATCGATTGGACACATCTGAACAAACCACCCCCTCACAGGACAACTCACACCCCCGCATGCCCCCTGCATCCATCAGGCCAGGGCCGAGCAAAGTGATTTTCTGAGTATTGACTATGACAATTCCATGTCAATTCTATCAACCCGGGAGTTTCATTGATATTCCAATTTAGAAATTGATGGAAAAAGAAATAAGAAAAATAACTGGCTCTTTAACTGGCTCTAATTTAATTCATTTCCTGAAATCAGTTTCATTGGAATTGAATTGAGCCCCGTCTTTTTTAACCCATACATCCTTCAGTATTCTTTGAATGGCTTGTTTCAAAGTCAAAATCGAGGTGACACCCTACAATCCCTTCAGTGCAAATAAGTGTTAGAGGACTACTTCGGTTTGCTTCTGAATGTTTGATTGGATTCACATTCTGTCCTTGGATCACAATGTCAGAATACCGCTGGATTCAGTGTTGTGACACAATGGCAGTTTGAACTACTTGAGACAGAAGATTTAACATTGGTGGTTGGATCAGAGTCCGTCTAAAGGTAGACCAAAACCATGTGGCAATGTAGTGAAGAAAGTGACCTTGCACCTTTCACTTAGCTAGTATTGCTTCAGTAGACATCTAGCTGTGTATAATGTAAGCTGTCTCAAAGTGATCAAAAGCACAGCATGGTTAATCATCTTCTGTAGCAAAAGCAGTGTTGCCTCAAAAGATTAGCCAAAGACGCCTATGATAAGGCCGTCAGCACCATCACCAAGTTGATTTGGAATCAGTGACTGCAGGGTAGCCTAGTGGTTAGAGCGTTGGACTAGTAACCGGAAGGTTGCAAGTTCAAACCCCCGAGCTGACAAGGTACAAATCTGTACAGGCAGTTAACCCACTGTTCCCAGGCTGTCATTGAAAATAAGAATTTGTTCTTAACTGACTTGCCTGGTTAAATAAAGGTAAAATTTAAAAAAAAAAAAAATTTGTGCTCTGCTCTCTAAAAAGCCTTCTAACTAGAGCCAAACTGACCCATCCAATACTATCATAGATTCCCACTGACAAGGATTCTGTAATGTTGAATGAGTCTCAAAAATCACCCTATTCCCTATATAGTGCAGTACTATTGACTAAGTCCCATGGGGCCTGGTCATTAGAAGTGCACTATATATGGAATATGGTGCCATTTGGGACGCTATTGCTGTCATGAAGCACAGGCTTAGAAGCGTGAAGGGCGAACAGCTTAATGAAATCATGGACGCTAGCATCACATGGTCACCGCTGCTTTCTCCATCCCCACCCCCCACACTAATCCAGACGGCAATACACTAATGCAGAGGACAGGAGGGGAGAGATGTATAATGATGTCCTGCCAGGATGCGTGGTGTAAGATCTGAGCCGGAGTTAATGAATGAGAAATAATTATGTTTAGTGTCGTACAGTAGCTCAATCATGGGAGGCTTTAGGAAAAAGGGGAAATAATTGTGCGGATGGGCCCTATGGTGCGCTACCGCATTCCCTCATCCTCTTGTTCCTTATCATAAGCACCGATTGTGCTGATTGGATCAGAGAAGAGGAGGGTGGGAGGGGGACACACAAATTAAGTGGTCATCGAAGCGAGGGTTTATTTCCTGTTGCCTTTGAGAAAGAACGACAGTATATGCCTTGCAGTGTTCAATCGCTGTCTGTGTATTGAGGCCTACTGAATATTTGATATAAAGGGAAAGAACAAAACGTTGATTATGTCTACTGTTAGTGAGTCTTTGTTTTACTCAGTATTTCAATGAAAAATATGACTTCATGTAATTTTGTCACTAGATAGATTTTTATTAATGCATAATTCTCAATTCGGGCCTTTGCGCTTTAAACCCTCAAGGGATTTGTCAGAATTAGCACAGCACTTATCTACAATATTTTTTGGTGATGATAATGAAACCTATCACAAAGTCAGTATTACACTTGTTCATGTCTTCATTCTGTTTCGATGTACACTACATGACCAAAAGTATGTGGACACCTACTCGTCGAAGCCCTCTCTTCTATTTGGTAACACTTTGTGACACCCAGCTTCATAACATGTTATGACACGGTCATAACCATGTCAGAGTATGTCATAACAGCTTGCATAACTTGTCATAAACTGTTTTAATATGGTCATAACACTGTCATGACCCATATATTTAGACCTGTTGTGACATATATCGTGCTCTTTTATGGCTGCTTATGGCACATTTGTCAACCTACCACACAAGGGAAAACATTCCATTACACCATAGCCTACGTGTCAACAGAATGTTTGTTTTATGTTTTATTTAACAAACTATCATTTCCCATTTTAGCCAATTCAATTGCGGTCATTCTGTCGCTGATTTTTCAGTCATTCTGTTGCGGATTTTGTAAGTGTATTTTCTACAAGTAACAACAACAATAAACTGACTAAATTATTAATTTCAACAACAAAGGATTTAAGAAATAAACTTTCAAACGAAAAGGAAACTTCTTGACATGGAGCAAACTCATTTGAATAAATGTGGGTTTTGACACTTCTGTAGGTTCTGCAGCCATAAAATAACATAATATACAGTGAATTCTGAAAGTATTCAGGCCCCTTCTCTTTTTCCACATTTTGTTACGTTTCAGCCTTGTTCTAAAATTTATAAAAATATTTTATTCCTTATCAATCTACACACGTTTGCTAATTTATTAAAAATAAAATAAAGATACCTTATTTACATAAGTATTCAGACCCATGCTATGAAACTCAAAATTGAGCTCAGGTGCCTGCTGTTTCCATTGATCATTCTTGATATGTTTCTTCAACTTGATAGGAGTCCACCTGGGGTTAAATTCAATTGATTGGACATGATTTGTAAAAGCAGACACCTGTTGAGAGTGCATGTCAGTGCAAAAACCAAGCCTTGAGGTCGAAGGAATTGACCGTAGAGCTCTGAAACAGGATTGTGTTGGGGCACAGATCTGGGGAAGAGTACTAAAACATTTCTGCAGCATTGAAGAACACAGTGGCCTCCACCATTCTTAAATGGAAGAAGTTTGGAACCACCAACACTCTTCCTAGAGCTGGCCGCCCAGCCAAATGGAGAAATCGGGGGAGGACTCAGTTGCAAAGGGCAGGGTCAGTCTGGGAGCAAGACATCGGTGTCCACGACATGGCTTGTTTTCCCTTTGTAAACCGTGATTGTCTGTAGACCCTGCCACATACGTTGAATTGCCATTGATTTGCGACTACACTTTCTCTGTACTGAAGTTTTACCCGTTTGATTGCCTTACTGAGTGAATAACTACACTTTGCCGTGGTTAAATACGGTGGTTTACCCTTTCAGTTTTGCGTGAATGCTGCAACGATTTTTGCTTTGGGTAAGTATTAATAGTCACAGTGGGAACCATATCCCCTTTCCACTTCCTGATGATTTCAGTCACCGTGTTCGTTCTCAGAACATATTACCCGTTTCAGGAAACTAGGCATATGTCGCAGGTCACTACTTCACAGGAGAGCCGTTTGAACCTAAACTTTTAATTTTTATCAAAACGTTTTTTGGGGGGGCAGAAATGCCTTCTCGAACATGTGAACTTTCATGTGCCTTAATAACAAACTGGCTGAGATAATGAGTGGGCTGGACATACCGCGAGATGAGTTTGGATTGGTCTGCCATATAACATGCCTCTGGCTTTGAGCTGGTCAGTATGTGAAGGTAATCCTTTCTAACGTGGCTTTTTTTTATGTACCGCGTGGTAAAATTTTACAAAAGACTCCACTATGCAAGTATCCATTTCAATAGAAAGTCACTGCAACAACTGTTTTAGAGAACTCTGATCTGTGTGCCAGAGTGCAGAATAACTGATGAATTTACGAATGCTCAACACTGTTTGAATATGATCGGTGTCAGTAAATGTCAGCAAAAAAGCATAATTCAATTGTTGCCAGGAGCACAGTTAGTCACCAACGCTCTGGATAACATGAAAACCGCCTAACCAGCTCTTCTAGGGCAAGTAAAATGGTCAGTTTTGGTGGGGGCTAAAGTTTAAGATAATTCGTATGGCATTGCACACGGTTAGTGTGAACCAGAGTGACTTGACACAACAATGGGCCAAGCAACGGAAACGACACAGGACGTCTTATTTAATGAAAGGGGTTGCAGTCTGCCGTGAAGCATTCATCTAAGTATACGGGTAAGAGTCTAGCTACAGTTTCAGTTATTATACGTTTTGAATTTTGTCAGCTTACTGTTAGCTAGCTAGCTGACATTAGATGGCTGGCTTGCTAACCACCCAGCTAACATTATGTTTATGATGTGTGTAGTAATGTTATCTCAAAATTCCATTTCACATTGCTAGTTATAGCCTAATGTTAGCTAGCTAACTAGCTAACGTTGAACCTATTTGGTTAACTTTAGCTAGCTATGATAATTGGTTTGTATTGCTAGTACTCTATGGATTAGGATTCATTGTTTAGCTAGCTACATGTCTAAACAAAAGGCCCCAAGTTAAAGCTTACTGTTAGCTAACTAGCTGACATTTAGATGGCTGGCTCGCTAGCCAACATTACGTTTATGATCTGTGTAGTAATGTTTTTTCAGAATGCCATTTCGCATTGCTAGTTATATCCTAATGTTAGCGAGCAAACTAGCTAACATTGAACCTATTTGGTTAACTTAAGATAGCTATGACAATCGGCTTCTATGGCTTGTACTCTATGGATTAAGATTATGGTTCATTGTTTAGCTAGCATGTCTAAACAAGACTCCATTTCGTCAGATGATTACATGACCCATCAAGTTAGCCAGGTGTCTGATGGTGATTACGGCTATCTATGTATAATAATGCCAAAATATTTGTATCTGGAATTTGTCTTTCAGCATCAGTCGAACACGCTTGACTCTCCTCCACCAGTCACATAAGGAGAGTGGTCTAAGGCTTCCCATCAAAAAGAGAGCTAGCCCAAGCAAGCACAGGTTACACCTGAATCAGGACTTGCAGCGAGTGGTGAACTTCATCAACAACTACGCAGAGGATAATGCAATAGTATTACCAGGATGCCACCCAGGACATGAACACTTTGGTGGAAAGCTGCAGCCATCCCATTGTGACAAAAGCAGCAGTTTTGCGTCTCCACAAGGAATCGATGACAACACTTGGTAGGTAGTAAAGCATAAACCCGTTTTGATTATTTAATTGACCAATGTGATTGGCACTACTTTTATTGATCTCATATTATTTCTGTATTTTCCAGAGGTACGTGTAGACGGGCTATGTGTTATCATTTTAACTTCCAGTTTCTAAGATGATGTTTCGGTATGCAGTGCTGCAGCTCTGCACATTTGTAAGTAAGTGAAACTTACCTGATAATGATGCATAAAAAAATGCATCAACGTTTTACATTACATTTTTTTCATTAATAACTTACCTTGATGTTCTTTTGTTGTTTGCAGGTGCACTATCCTTCTGACCCTATGCAGCAAAGTCCCATCTACGTGTGGCTTGTTTGAGGTCTATTGTGAAGGAATACCACAAGTCAACCACTTGATTGATGAAGGCATGTCATCAAGCAAAGGCAGCAGCGCAGTTATTTACATTTACATTTAAGTCATTTAGCAGACGCTCTTATCCAGAGCGACTTACAAATTGGTATCAACTACATGCACCAGTTCTTCACCAACAAAGGATTTGGGGAAACATGTGTGGACCTGAATTGTGATAACTGCATATAACGGCCTCATCTATCACTGTATATTATTTTCTTTATAGTGACACAATCTGTTTCTGATTTTGCTACTATGCAAGTAACCATTTGGCTGTGCCGTGTACACCTTCTGTAGAGACCCATCCACGTATCAATATGTGGGTGAGATTTATTGCATTTCTTTCACATGACCCCTCAATTTAGACAGGTGTGTCTGGGTAAGCGTCATCTATATACGTGTCCTGTGTGGCTCAGTCGGTAGAGCATGGCGCTTGCAACGCCAAGCGTCGTGGGTTCGATTCCCGCTGGGGCCACCCATAAGTAAAAGTAGTGGCCCCAGCCGACTTGTAAGTCGCTTTGGACAAAAGCGTCTGCTAAATGGGATATATTATTATTATCTAATATTTTTATCTGGACACTTTCTGTTTACCTGGAATTGTTCCTTATTGTAGGCTTCTACTTTGACCACTTTTAGTCTTAATCTTACTACACTACTCAGTGTTTAGCACATGACCTCACATGTGAATCGTTAAAGAGATGGGTGACGCTGGCTTAAGAGGGTGAAGAAATGGTGCATGAATGTGTTTAGACAAAGGAGAGCTCTCCAGTAGGTACCAAAATATTCAAATGCCATTTTCTCAAAAGTGACTATTGAAGTTTATAAACTTTAAAAGCAAAACTACTTTCCCATTGTTCCTCAAATGCAGTGTATGATGCAGTGCCATCCAAAATTATTAATTCCCCCTTGGCTTTTTTCCTATTGTGTTGCATTAAAACTGTAATTTACCTTTTTTACAGTTTACATTTTTATTTGGATTTCGTATACTGGACGTACACAAAATAGTCCAATTTGGTGAAGTGAACTGAAAAAAATAACTTATTTTAAATTAAATTAAAAAAGGGAAGTGTGGTTAGACTATAATTGTGCTGCAGATGACAGTCACCCCAGTTCTCTCTTTGCTGAAGTAATGAGTGCACGTTTCATTGCCCAACAGGTCGTAGTTCTGATTTTTTCAATGTCCAGGAGGAATATGAGAACAATGATTTTGAGGAGGAGGTATCTGTGAACAGTGATCGTGAGGACAGGATGCCAGCCATCATCCTGGACTACAACCACAACAAAGGAGGCGTGGACAACCTGAACAAAGGGATTGGAACTTGCAGCTGCAGGAGCATGACTGCCAGCTGGCCCCTGGTCATCTTCTATAACATCATTGATGTGTCCTCTTACAATGTCTTCATGATATAGAACAAGATCAACCCTACCTGGATGCCTGAACAGCGAATCAAGAGTAGGATGTTCCTGGAGCAGCTGGGAAAGGTACTTGTAACCCCACACATTCAAAGAAGGGAGCGCCTCCCCTTCACAGCAGCCTCTGCAGCTCTTGTGAAAGCTGTTCAGGGGGCTGAATCTTTTCCTGATCCACCTGAGGCTGCAGCTGGGTCAGGCAAGAGGAGGAGATGCAATTGAGGTCCCCCAAAGGACTGTAAAACAAATACTATGTGCTTGTACATGTGAGAAATGCACGCAGACATACTGTCCTTATCTGCTAATTAGAGTTGATTGATTTATGGTCGTCACGTTTTATATCTTATCTTATTTTATTCTTATTTGTTGTTGTTTACACACCTTATTGATATGGGTAATGGTTAAACAAATGGGAGAAGACTAGTATTTTGTAGTTGAATTCCTTATTGTACTGTATATAAGAATATCACTATCTTGCCAAAAAAAAGTTGAAGACTGTTATTGTTTCTCTTCATTAAAATGCATTCAAAATTACTTCTGCATAGTTCTGCTACTTTCTTAGGCTATACAAGTGTTGCCTCTTGCTAAAAAATGTTTACATCTATGCAGTACCTTTAATAATAATATGTATCACAAATCTGACTGTGATTGGGAGTCCCATAGGGCGGCGCAAAATTGGCCCAGCGTTTCTCTCCCTCTAAAAACAGAAATACATGTTTTGGCCTTTATTCAGATTACAATCGCTCAGTTTTTTGTTTTTTGGAAATACAAAATATATCCAAAATATCATTATACATTATCAAGTTGACACCTACATAGAGCTGAGTGACTCACTCATTCATGGCTTTGGATCAAAATAAATAAGTAGCAACATTCTTTCTGATAGTCTTTAATAAAGAAATGTTTTGGTTATCCTGACCTGGATGGGGCCTCCCCAGTGGCGCAGCTGTCTAAATGCAAAATTCCAGAAAATGATGTCATGGCTTAGAAGCTTCTGATAGGCTAATTGACATCATTTGAGTCAATTGGAGGTGTACCAGTGGATGTATCTCAATGCCTACTTTGAAACTCAGTACCTCTTTGCTTGACATCATGGGAAAATCAAAAGAAATCAGCCAAGACCTCATACAAAAAAATTTAGACCTCCACAAGTCTGGTTCATCCTTGGGAGCAATTTCCAAACGTCTGAAGGTAGCACATTCATCTGTACAAACAATAGTACGCAAATATAAACACCATGGGACCACACAGCCGTCATCCCGCTCAGGAAGGAGACTCGTTCTGTCTCCTAGAGAATTTGGTGCGAAAAGTGCAAATCAATCCCAGAACAGCAAAGGACCTTGTGGAGATTTTGGAGGAAACCGGTACAAAAGTATCTATATCCACAGTAAAACGAGTCCTATATCAACAAAAACTGACATGCCACTCATCAAGGAAGAAGCCACTGCCTCAAAACCTCCATACAAAAGCCAGACTACGGTTTGCAACTGCACATGGGGACAAAGATTGTACTTTTTGGAGAAATGTCCTTTGGTCTGATGAAATGAAAATAGAACTGTTTGGCCATAATGACCATTGTTCTGTTTGGAGGAAAAAGGGGGAGGCTTGCAAGTTGAAGAACACCATCCCAACCGTGAAGCACGGGGGTGGCAGCATGTTGTGGGGGTGCTTTGCTGCAGTAGGTACTGGTGCACTTCACAAAAAAATGCATTGTGAGGTAGGAAAATGATGTGGATATATTGAAGCAACATCTCCAGACGTCAGTCAGGAAGTTAAAGCTTGGTCGCAAATGGGTCTTCCAAATGGACAATGACCCCAAGCATACTTCCAAAGTTGTGGCAAAATGGCTGAAGGACAACAAAGTCAAGGTATTGGAGTGGCCATCACAAAGCACTGACATCAATCCCATAGAAAATGTGTGGGCAGAACTGAAAAGACGTGTGCGAGCAAGGAGGCCTACAAACCTGACTCAGTTACACCAGCTCTGTCAGGAGGAATGGGCCAAAATTCACCAAACTTTTGTGGGACGCTTGTGGAAGGCTACCCGGAAGGCAATGCTACCAAATACTATTTGAGAGTATGTGAACTTCTGACACACTGGGAATGTGATGAAAGAAATAAAAGCTGAAATAAATAATTATCTCGTATTATTCTGACATTTCACATTCTTAAAATAGTGGTGATCCTAACTAACCTAAAACAGGGAATTTTTACTAGGATTAGGTTTAAAGGGACAAAGTGTATGTAAACTTCCTACTTCAGCTGTACTATGTTCTTACAAAAAAAATCTAAATTCTCTATTACAGCCACCATTGAAAGCTATCTAATGCTTCTCAAAAATGTCCTCTGGTGGTCAAACTAGCACTAACTAGCATTAACGGTACCAGTGGTTTGCACTTAAATAACGTGCCATATAATTCTGCCTTACCACGGAAGCTGTCCTGCAGTACTCTGCAGCTTTTAAAGGACGAACCACTGTACTACAGACAATGTGTTGATAGAACTTCGGTAATGTTTCCTCAAATATGCTTTGTTGAAATCCTCAGCTACAAACTGTCCAGTGTAGTTCCTTAAGGGCTGTTGTGGTATCAGCTAGAGTTGGAATATACACGGCTGTGACTTTAACCGAAGATAATTATCTTGGGAGGTAACACGGTTGGCATTTGAGGCATTCTAGGTCTAGTGAACAAAACTACTTGAGTTCCTGTACGTTATCACAATCACACCATGAGTAGTTAATCATGAAACATGCACCTCTGCCTTCTTACTGGAGAGTTCTTGATTCCGTGAAACAGAGTATGTTACAGTGCTTTATGTCTCTGGAAGGAGATCCTCACTCTGAGCTCGTCTACTTTATTGTCCAGGAACTGAACCTTGGCGAGTAATATACTCTGAAGCGGTGGATGGTGTTCGCCTCCTGAGTCGGACTATAGAAGTCCTCTCTGAATACCTATTCTCCGCCGGTGGGGTCTTGGCGCAGCCTCTGTGATAAGTTCAATGAACAAAGGATCCAATTCGGGAAAGTCTTATTTCTGGTCGTAATGCTGATGAGTTACCGCCGCTCTGATATCCAGCAGTTTTTTCCGGCTGTATGTAATAACACAAGAAAACATTCTGGGCTAATAATTTAAGAAATAACACAAAAAAACGAAATACTGCAAAGTTGCTTAGGAGCTAGAAGCAGAGCTGCCAAGTCTGTTGGCGACATTTTGGAGCACAGCTCATTCCAGTTCAGAGAATTGAAGCTCTGTGCATATTGTCAGTATAAAGTGCAGTTTGCCAGTACGACAGAGACATTGACTATGGTAGTACCAGTTTCAAGCATAGCTGCTTTTTAGGCATTAGGATGCTTGGAGATGAAACTATGAAAAATCAGGTGTCCTAGCAATGAGAATTTGAGAGCAAAAAGCTAATGTTTATTTTTTTAAATTATAGTGGTAAAAAACCTTTGATTATTCATAATTGTTTGTTTATTTTATAAAGTGTGTGGTATTTTTTACATATTTTTTTATCCGTTTTTGATATGGAACCTTGTATTGTACTGTGAAACTGCTTGAGGTGTTAATTCCATTTGTCAACCAGCCTTTTTAGCTTGTTCTTTAATTGATAACATTTGATCTATTTTGTTGAAATTATAGTACTTTAAATTTATTGTTTTAAGTGTGTTCAATTTAATATTGAAACTTTAATTGATTGTATGAATATAGATTCCATTAACTTTATAATTATTTATTTTTTAAATGTATGAACTAGGTTATATGCCTGTTGAGCTGATCTGGGGTGTGATATGAAGAAAATAGACAAGGTGTTAGAGGCATGTGTACAGACCCTTGACCTTCCCGAGCCGACTGGTCAAGCTTTGTTTTTATTTCTCACTTTGTACTGAGCTTCTACTTCTGATCATTAAATATATTCTGACTCGCAAGTACACACTCTGAAACAGGCCATTTTACCAGTGGTGGAAAAAGTACTCATTAGTCATACTTGAGGAAAGATGCCTTTTAATAGAATGACTCAAGTAAAAGTGAGTCAGCCAGTAAAAACTGCTTGAGTAAAAGTCTAAAAGTATTTGGTTTTAAATATACTTAAGTATCAAAAGTAAATTGAATTGCTAAAGTGTTGCTAAAGTAAACGTATAAATTATTTCAAATTCCTTATATTAAACCAGACTGCCCAATTATTTTATTTTTATTTTTATTGATGATAGCCAGGGCCACACCAACACTCAGACATAATTTACAAACAAAGCATTTGTGTTTAGTGAGTCTGCCAGATCAGAGGCAGTAGGGATGAGCAGGGACGTTCTCTTGAGAAGTGTGTGAATTGGACAATTTTCTTGTCAAAATGTAACGAATATTTTTATGTGTCAGATTATTTTCTTTAGGAATGTAGTGAATTACAAGTTGTCAAAAATAAAAAATAGTGAAGTACAGATGCCCCAAAATCTACATTAAAGTATTTTTACTTACTTACTTTACACCACTGCATTTTACAGTGTTACAGTTGGTTGTTTTTAGGCACTTGCACACACTGTCCCCTTCCCAGATGTCGGATCTGGGTTGCATTACCGAATGACCCCCTCAAGGTCTTGCCTCACACAATCACATCAGTAACAGTAGCCTCAATGCACAGAGAGACAGAGGTGAGTGAGAGATGCCGAGACAGGAGCCTCATTCACCCACTGCATTAGGCACAGAGTGGGATTGTATGTGTTGATATACTGTTTCACAGACATAATATCTTAGAAAACGCTATCAGCATCCGGGGCCTTGTTCTGAGGTGGACAAATACCCTATCGGTCGGCTTTTCTCTTCCGGCAGTGCACTAGGTAATTACCTCACTGTATTTGGTTGGTGTTGGTGGAGTTTAGGTTAAGTTTCTTGTTAGCTACTCCGTCTGAGCTGATTTTCTTTTCTCTCTATCAGCCTACTCCCAACACATGGAGAACCATATCAGCCCTCCCAGCTACCTGGGCCAGCCCCTTCCCCCTGAGGCCCCGTTAGGACACTACTCGCCAACTCCCAAGAGCATGCTGGGAGAAGAAGTCACCAGGTAAGGCTAATTCGGTGCCTCTCCATTCTGCTTGTGTGTGCATTCAAGTTTTTTGCTGTCGCTCAGTAGTGTATGATGAAGGGATAGAGAGGGGTGGAATGTTAGGATGATTGAAGGATGGATGATCAGTGGGGTATGGAAGGTGGATTGATGGAGGGAGGGAGGCAATAAGGAGGAAGGTTGGAGGAAGTGTGCGGCTAAACTCTAACCATAAACTTAACTAATCCCCTAACCCTAGTCATGACCAATTAGGTAATTCAACATGGGTGTTCTAGTCAGTCATACCTCTTTAGTTTTCCTTGTGGGGGAATGGGCGTTTGCTACCCTTTTTTTCCCTCCTGGTACCATCCCCTCGGATAGACCAAAGCTCAGTCCGAAGCCAGTCTGAAAGGACAAGGATTTATTGAAAATGTCTAGGAGGCCAGCCGGCCAAAAGCTGCAGTGCCACATTCCCCCGGTGAGAGTTCTGTCTCCTCCCTATCTCCCCACACTCTCTCTAGCTTTCTCCCTCCATCGCTTTCACTAGCTCACCATTCCTCTCTTGCTAGCTCTCTTTCTCGCTAACCAAGTTTCCATCCAGTTTTTATGCGAGTATAGTCATATAAAAAAAGAATCACGACAGCTGTGATAGAAACAAAGGTTCGGTACAATTTTATAAATGCAGACGATTTGTGTCTGTAAATGAATAATGCTCGAAATAGTGGTGGAAACGCCTTGATGCACAAAATATTGATATAATATCCATCATATTGAAGTAAACTTGGAGTAACGCGATGATATGGTGTATACAGTGGTTGCTCAACTAAAAGTTTTGCAATTATGCTGTGGGACTTAGAGGTAATTTGTGGTTTAGTACTTAACCCTGCGTCACTACTTAATTGCTCCAGACCAGCGCAAGGAGGAGTTAGAGCACTGATTATGCTTTTGGGTCCCAAGGCTGCTACTGTGACCGGGAGACACGAGGCAATGGTGGGATTTTGGTTTCTCTCCTTCTAAAAGCTGAAATAAATAAATAAAACTGGCTTTTATTTACAATTAAGACTCTCACCCCATGTTCAAGAATAGCATTTTTCTCCCTCACTTTAGGTTATTTGAATACTAAATCATCTCCAAAATATTGTTATTTTTTTTAAACAAAGCAATTATTATTCTTATTAATTAATTTAGAGTTATATAAAAGCCCATATATATATTCTCACAGATCAGATATGCCCTTACAAAAATGCCCCTTAGATATTCGTTTAGAATCCTCCAATCCTCTAAATCTAATTGGCTGAGAGTCACGTCATTGAAGTGTCTCAGGCTCGTGACTCACGCTCCCAACAGAGTTACCTCTCGTTCCAGTGCTTTTCTTCAGACATAGGAATTCTCCGGTTGGAACATTATTGATGTTTCATGTTAGAAACATCCTAACGATTGATTCCATATATTGTTTGACTTGTTGCTACGACCTGTAACAGAACTTTTCGAGTTTGTCTGGACGAAGTGCTCGCACCTCATGAAGATGAATTAGTGGGCTGAACACGTGGCTATTTGGACATAAATGATGGACTTTATGGAACAAATGAGTAATTTATTGTCAAACTGGGATTCCTGGGTGCCTTCTGGTGAAGATCATCAAAGGTAAGTGAATATTTATGGTGTTATTTCTAACTTCTGTTGACTCCAAAATGGCGGATATTTCTCTGGCTGGATTGGGCTCTGAGCGCCGTTCTCAGATTATGCTTTTTCCGTAAAGTTTTTTGAAATCTGACACAGCGGTTGCATTAGCCATAGGGGGCTACGGGTTCCCAACTAGGAACCCCCCCCCCTTCAGCCCAAACGGTGGCGCAGGGAAAGCAAAAATATTCTTAAAAATATTTAACCTCCACACATTAACAAGTCCAATAGCTTAAATGAAAGATAAACACCTTGTTCATCTACCCAGCATGTCAGAATTTTAAAATGTTTTACAGCGAAAACATAGCACATATTTATGTTAAACCACCACTAGGAAAACATACAATATGTAGCCACATGGCTATGCAAAATAGCACAACCACAAACGCAGGATTAAAAGAAAAATAATTCACTAACCTTTTGAAAATCTTCATCAGATGACAGTAATAGCACATGTTACACAGTACATTTGTTTTTTTCAATAATATGCAATTTATATTCATAAATCTCCATTTACATTGAGCCATGTTCAAAAAATGCAGCAGAAATGACCGGAGGAATTATAAATATCTCCGGCAGCTAACGCCAGATAACAGCAATAAACATCATAAACTTTGACTAAATATACATGTTCTACATATATTTAGAAAGATACACTTCTTCTTAATGCAAACGCTGTGTTACATTTATTTTTAACGTTACAGAATTCGTTCACTATTCAATAATCTGAGACGGCGCTCAGCCATTAGCATTATTTCTCTACTATGTTGGATTCGACAGAAATACAATTTTATAACATAAATATTCCCTTACCTTTGATGGTCTTCGACAAGAATGTCGTGGAAGGAGTTATACTTACCTAATATAACGTTTGGTTGCTGTTGGTGTGTCTTTGTATTAGCAAACGCTAACATCTTCAGGTGAATTACCCCAAAAAGGACTTCTGATCACGAAAATTGCGCATCCAAACTTCAAATTTACATATTATATGTCGACTAAACTGGTCAAACTAAGTGCAGAATCAAGCTTTAGGATGTTTTTAACGTACAAAACAATTGGCGATTTAAATCAAACATAACGAACTCTCTTCAGGCAGGCTGGAAAAAAAAGACCCTTTTCACAGAGCGCGCACCTGAAAACTCGTGACACCTCAGTATTTTGCCCGCCAAGCAGTCAAAGCTCGTGTTATTTTCTCCGTTCCACGTCTCATTGAAAGACGAGAGCGCGCTGAAGAAATAGAAACTGTTCCCAGATCCGTAGCTGGTTGGGAAGGGTGGGGGCGATGACGTCAAAGTTGGAGCAACTTTCTTAGGAGAGAGAGTTTGGGAGAATGGCTGCCCTGTGAGTTCTGCTTTACATACAGGCATAATTTGAACGGTTTTAGAAGCTTTAGAGTGTTTTCTATTCAATAATAATTATATGCATATATTAGCAATTTGACAGTTTTTATTAAAGTTTACTTTGTGCAGACAATTCATCCAAAGGGGACAGTATTTCCCTTAGCCCCATCAGTTTTTAAGGAGAAGTCTATCTTTAATTCTGTGAATAACTGTTGTATCTTTTATCAATGTTTATTATGAGTATTTCTGCAAAATCACTGGATGTTTTGGAATTAAAACATTACTGCACGTAAGGCGCCAATGTAAACTGAGAGTTTTGGATATAAATATGCACGTTGTCAAACAAAACATACATGTATTGTGTAACATGAGTGTCATCTGATGAAGATCATCAAAGGTTAGAGATTCTGCTTTTTGTGACTCCTATCTTTGGCTGGAAAAATGGCTGTTTTTTTGACTAGGCTATGACAGGTTTTCCTACTTACAAAGCATGTAGAGGTCTGTCATTTTTATCATAGGTGCACTTCAACTTTGAGAGACGGAATCTAAAACAAATTCCGGAAAATCACATTGTATGATTTTTAAGTAATTAATTTGCTTTTTATTGCATGACATAAGTATTTGATACATCAGAAAAGCAGAACTTAATATTTGGTACAGAGATCACATGTTTCCTGTAGTTCTTGACCAGGTTTGCACACACTGCAGCAGGGATTTTGGCCCACTCCTCCATACAGACCTTATCCAGATCCTTCAGGTTTCGGGGCTGTCGCTGGGCAATACGGACTTTCAGCTCCCTCCAAAGATTTTCTATTGGGTTCAGGTCTGGAGACTAGCTAGGCCACTCCAGGACCTAAAGATGCTTCTTACGGAGCCACTCCTTAGTTGCCCTGGCTGTGTGTTTCGGGTCTCTGTCATGCTGGCAGACCCAGCCACGACCCATCTTCAATGCTCTTGCTGAGGGAAGGAGGTTGTTGGCCAAGATCTCGCGATACATGGCCCCATCCATCCTCCCCTCAATACGGTGCAGTCGTCCTGGCAACTTTGCAGAAAAGCATCCC